>NW_025064559.1:0-211148 GCF_018152265.1 Drosophila ficusphila
TATTTTCGAATTTTTGGTCAATATTTTGTAATTTTTATGACCCCCGACCTGTCAAAATTTGCAAAAAATGGGTTTGCAGAAAAGTGACCAGAACCCAGCACTGCTTAGCCCAAACTTTTGAAATTTTTACCCGATTTAAAAGTGGAATACCTCTCTGAATTTGTTATTAAAATATCTATCTAGCTGCATTATTGGTTTATTTTCAGATTTTTGGTCAATATTTTGTAATTTTTATGACCCCCGACCTGTCAAAATTTGCAAAAAATGGGTTTGCAGAAAAGTGACCAGAACCCAGCACTGCTTAGCCCAAACTTTTGAAATTTTTACCCGATTTAAAAGTGGAATACCTCTCTGAATTTGTTATTAAAATATCTATCTAGCTGCATTATTGGTTTATTTTTCAGATTTTTGGTCAATATTTTGTAATTTTTATGACCCCCGACCTGTCAAAATTTGCAAAAAATGGGTTTGCAGAAAAGTGACCAGATCCCAGCACTGCTTAGCCCAAACTTTTGAAATTTTTACCCGATTTAAAAGTGGAATACCTCTCTGAATTTGTTATTAAAATATCTATCTAGCTGCATTATTGGTTTATTTTTCAGATTTTTGGTCAATATTTTGTAATTTTTTATGACCCCCGACCTGTCAAAATTTGCAAAAAATGGGTTTGCAGAAAAGTGACCAGATCCCAGCACTGCTTAGCCCAAACTTTTGAAATTTTTACCCGATTTAAAAGTGGAATACCTCTCTGAATTTGTTATTAAAATATCTATCTAGCTGCATTATTGGTTTATTTTCGAATTTTTGGTCAATATTTTGTAATTTTTTATGACCCCCGACCTGTCAAAATTTGCAAAAAATGGGTTTGCAGAAAAGTGACCAGATCCCAGCACTGCTTAGCCCAAACTTTTGAAATTTTTACCCGATTTAAAAGTGGAATACCTCTCTGAATTTGTTATTAAAATATCTATCTAGCTGCATTATTGGTTTATTTTCGAATTTTTGGTCAATATTTTGTATTTTTTTATGACCCCCGACCTGTCAAAATTTGCAAAAAATGGGTTTGCAGAAAAGTGACCAGATCCCAGCACTGCTTAGCCCATAACTTTTGAAATTTTTACCCGATTTAAAAGTGGAATACCTCTCTGAATTTGTTATTAAAATATCTATCTAGCTGCATTATTGGTTTATTTTCGAATTTTTGGTCAATATTTTGTAATTTTTTATGACCCCCGACCTGTCAAAATTTGCAAAAAATGGGTTTGCAGAAAAGTGACCAGATCCCAGCACTGCTTAGCCCAAACTTTTGAAATTTTTACCCGATTTAAAAGTGGAATACCTCTCTGAATTTGTTATTAAAATATCTATCTAGCTGCATTATTGGTTTATTTTCGGATTTTTGGTCAATATTTTGTAATTTTTTATGACCCCCGACCTGTCAAAATTTGCAAAAAATGGGTTTGCAGAAAAGTGACCAGATCCCAGCACTGCTTAGCCCAAACTTTTGAAATTTTTACCCGATTTAAAAGTGGAATACCTCTCTGAATTTGTTATTAAAATATCTATCTAGCTGCATTATTGGTTTATTTTCAGATTTTTGGTCAATATTTTGTAATTTTTTATGACCCCCGACCTGTCAAAATTTGCAAAAAAATGGGTTTGCAGAAAAGTGACCAGATCCCAGCACTGCTTAGCCCATAACTTTTGAAATTTTTACCCGATTTAAAAGTGGAATACCTCTCTGAATTTGTTATTAAAATATCTATCTAGCTGCATTATTGGTTTATTTTCGAATTTTTGGTCAATATTTTGTAATTTTTTATGACCCCCGACCTGTCAAAATTTGCAAAAAATGGGTTTGCAGAAAAGTGACCAGATCCCAGCACTGCTTAGCCCATAACTTTTGAAATTTTTACCCGATTTAAAAGTGGAATACCTCTCTGAATTTGTTATTAAAATATCTATCTAGCTGCATTATTGGTTTATTTTCGAATTTTTGGTCAATATTTTGTAATTTTTTATGACCCCCGACCTGTCAAAATTTGCAAAAAATGGGTTTTGCAGAAAAGTGACCAGATCCCAGCACTGCTTAGCCCATAACTTTTGAAATTTTTACCCGATTTAAAAGTGGAATACCTCTCTGAATTTGTTATTAAAATATCTATCTAGCTGCATTATTGGTTTATTTTCGAATTTTTGGTCAATATTTTGTAATTTTTTATGACCCCCGACCTGTCAAAATTTGCAAAAAATGGGTTTGCAGAAAAGTGACCAGATCCCAGCACTGCTTAGCCCATAACTTTTGAAATTTTTACCCGATTTAAAAGTGGAATACCTCTCTGAATTTGTTATTAAAATATCTATCTAGCTGCATTATTGGTTTATTTTCAGATTTTTGGTCAATATTTTGTAATTTTTTATGACCCCCGACCTGTCAAAATTTGCAAAAAAAATGGGTTTGCAGAAAAGTGACCAGATCCCAGCACTGCTTAGCCCATAACTTTTGAAATTTTTACCCGATTTAAAAGTGGAATACCTCTCTGAATTTGTTATTAAAATATCTATCTAGCTGCATTATTGGTTTATTTTCGATTTTTTGGTCAATATTTTGTAGTTTTTTATGACCCCCGACCTGTCAAAATTTGCAAAAAATGGGTTTGCAGAAAAGTGACCAGATCCCAGCACTGCTTAGCCCATAACTTTTGAAATTTTTACCCGATTTAAAAGTGGAATACCTCTCTGAATTTGTTATTAAAATATCTATCTAGCTGCATTATTGGTTTATTTTCAGATTTTTGGTCAATATTTTGTAATTTTTTATGACCCCCGACCTGTCAAAATTTGCAAAAAATGGGTTTCGCAGAAAAGTGACCAGATCAGCACTGTAGCCCAAACTTTTGAAATTTTTACCCGATTTAAAAGTGGAATACCTCTCTGAATTTGTTATTAAAATATCTATCTAGCTGCATTATTGGTTTATTTTCGAATTTTTGGTCAATATTTTGTAATTTTTTATGACCCCCGACCTGTCAAAATTTGCAAAAAATGGGTTTGCAGAAAAGTGACCAGATCCCAGCACTGCTTAGCCCATAACTTTTGAAATTTTTACCCGATTTAAAAGTGGAATACCTCTCTGAATTTGTTATTAAAATATCTATCTAGCTGCATTATTGGTTTATTTTCGAATTTTTGGTCAATATTTTGTAATTTTTTATGACCCCCGACCTGTCAAAATTTGCAAAAAATGGGTTTGCAGAAAAGTGACCAGATCCCAGCACTGCTTAGCCCATAACTTTTGAAATTTTTACCCGATTTAAAAGTGGAATACCTCTCTGAATTTGTTATTAAAATATCTATCTAGCTGCATTATTGGTTTATTTTCGAATTTTTGGTCAATATTTTGTAATTTTTTATGACCCCCGACCTGTCAAAATTTGCAAAAAATGGGTTTGCAGAAAAGTGACCAGATCCCAGCACTGCTTAGCCCATAACTTTTGAAATTTTTACCCGATTTAAAAGTGGAATACCTCTCTGAATTTGTTATTAAAATATCTATCTAGCTGCATTATTGGTTTATTTTCGAATTTTTGGTCAATATTTTGTAATTTTTTATGACCCCCGACCTGTCAAAATTTGCAAAAAATGGGTTTGCAGAAAAGTGACCAGATCCCAGCACTGCTTAGCCCATAACTTTTGAAATTTTTACCCGATTTAAAAGTGGAATACCTCTCTGAATTTGTTATTAAAATATCTATCTAGCTGCATTATTGGTTTATTTTCGAATTTTTGGTCAATATTTTGTAATTTTTTATGACCCCCGACCTGTCAAAATTTGCAAAAAATGGGTTTGCAGAAAAGTGACCAGATCCCAGCACTGCTTAGCCCAAACTTTTGAAATTTTTACCCGATTTAAAAGTGGAATACCTCTCTGAATTTGTTATTAAAATATCTATCTAGCTGCATTATTGGTTTATTTTCGAATTTTTGGTCAATATTTTGTAATTTTTTATGACCCCCGACCTGTCAAAATTTGCAAAAAATGGGTTTGCAGAAAAGTGACCAGATCCCAGCACTGCTTAGCCCATAACTTTTGAAATTTTTACCCGATTTAAAAGTGGAATACCTCTCTGAATTTGTTATTAAAATATCTATCTAGCTGCATTATTGGTTTATTTTCGAATTTTTGGTCAATATTTTGTAATTTTTTATGACCCCCGACCTGTCAAAATTTGCAAAAAATGGGTTTGCAGAAAAGTGACCAGATCCCAGCACTGCTTAGCCCATAACTTTTGAAATTTTTACCCGATTTAAAAGTGGAATACCTCTCTGAATTTGTTATTAAAATATCTATCTAGCTGCATTATTGGTTTATTTTCGAATTTTTGGTCAATATTTTGTAATTTTTTATGACCCCCGACCTGTCAAAATTTGCAAAAAATGGGTTTGCAGAAAAGTGACCAGATCCCAGCACTGCTTAGCCCAAACTTTTGAAATTTTTACCCGATTTAAAAGTGGAATACCTCTCTGAATTTGTTATTAAAATATCTATCTAGCTGCATTATTGGTTTATTTTCGAATTTTTGGTCAATATTTTGTAATTTTTTATGACCCCCGACCTGTCAAAATTTGCAAAAAATGGGTTTGCAGAAAAGTGACCAGATCCCAGCACTGCTTAGCCCAAACTTTTGAAATTTTTACCCGATTTAAAAGTGGAATACCTCTCTGAATTTGTTATTAAAATATCTATCTAGCTGCATTATTGGTTTATTTTCGAATTTTTGGTCAATATTTTGTAATTTTTTATGACCCCCGACCTGTCAAAATTTGCAAAAAATGGGTTTGCAGAAAAGTGACCAGATCCCAGCACTGCTTAGCCCATAACTTTTGAAATTTTTACCCGATTTAAAAGTGGAATACCTCTCTGAATTTGTTATTAAAATATCTATCTAGCTGCATTATTGGTTTATTTTCGAATTTTTGGTCAATATTTTGTAATTTTTTATGACCCCCGACCTGTCAAAATTTGCAAAAAATGGGTTTGCAGAAAAGTGACCAGATCCCAGCACTGCTTAGCCCAAACTTTTGAAATTTTTACCCGATTTAAAAGTGGAATACCTCTCTGAATTTGTTATTAAAATATCTATCTAGCTGCATTATTGGTTTATTTTCGAATTTTTGGTCAATATTTTGTAATTTTTTATGACCCCCGACCTGTCAAAATTTGCAAAAAATGGGTTTGCAGAAAAGTGACCAGATCCCAGCACTGCTTAGCCCAAACTTTTGAAATTTTTACCCGATTTAAAAGTGGAATACCTCTCTGAATTTGTTATTAAAATATCTATCTAGCTGCATTATTGGTTTATTTTCGAATTTTTGGTCAATATTTTGTAATTTTTTATGACCCCCGACCTGTCAAAATTTGCAAAAAATGGGTTTGCAGAAAAGTGACCAGATCCCAGCACTGCTTAGCCCATAACTTTTGAAATTTTTACAAGATAAAAATGGAATACCTCTCTGAATTTGTTATTAAAATATCTATCTAGCTGCATTATTGGTTTATTTTTGTTAATTTTTGGTCAATATTTTGTAATTTTTATGACCCCCGACCTGTCAAAATTTGCAAAAAATGGGTTGAAAAGTGACCAGATCCACACTGCTTAGCCCAAACTTTTGAAATTTTTACCCGATTTAAAAGTGGAATACCTCTCTGAATTTGTTATTAAAATATCTATCTAGCTGCATTATTGGTTTATTTTCGAATTTTTGGTCAATATTTTGTAATTTTTTTTTCCCTCCACCCCTTAAAAAATTTAAAAAAAGGTTTGCAGAAAAGTGACCAGATCCCAGCACTGCTTAGCCCATAACTTTTGAAATTTTTACCCGATTTAAAAGTGGAATACCTCTCTGAATTTGTTATTAAAATATCTATCTAGCTGCATTATTGGTTTATTTTCGAATTTTTGGTCAATATTTTGTAATTTTTTATGACCCCCGACCTGTCAAAATTTGCAAAAAATGGGTTTGCAGAAAAGTGACTAGATCCCAGCACTGCTTAGCCCATAACTTTTGAAATTTTTACCCGATTTAAAAGTGGAATACCTCTCTGAATTTGTTATTAGAATATCTATCTAGCTGCATTATTGGTTTATTTTCGAATTTTTGGTCAATATTTTGTAATTTTTTATGACCCCCGACCTGTCAAAATTTGCAAAAAATGGGTTTGCAGAAAAGTGACCAGATCCCAGCACTGCTTAGCCCAAACTTTTGAAATTTTTACCCGATTTAAAAGTGGAATACCTCTCTGAATTTGTTATTAAAATATCTATCTAGCTGCATTATTGGTTTATTTTCGAATTTTTGGTCAATATTTTGTAATTTTTTATGACCCCCGACCTGTCAAAATTTGCAAAAAAATGGGTTTGCAGAAAAGTGACCAGATCCCAGCACTGCTTAGCCCAAACTTTTGAAATTTTTACCCGATTTAAAAGTGGAATACCTCTCTGAATTTGTTATTAAAATATCTATCTAGCTGCATTATTGGTTTATTTTCGAATTTTTGGTCAATATTTTGTAATTTTTTATGACCTCCGACCTGTCAAAATTTGGAAAAAATGGGTTTGCAGAAAAGTGACCAGATCCCAGCACTGCTTAGCCCATAACTTTTGAAATTTTTACCCGATTTAAAAGTGGAATACCTCTCTGAATTTGTTATTAAAATATCTATCTAGCTGCATTATTGGTTTATTTTCGAATTTTTGGTCAATATTTTGTAATTTTTTATGACCCCGACCTGTCAAAATTTGCAAAAAATGGGTTTGCAGAAAAGTGACCAGATCCCAGCACTGCTTAGCCCATAACTTTTGAAATTTTTACCCGATTTAAAAGTGGAATACCTCTCTGAATTTGTTATTAAAATATCTATCTAGCTGCATTATTGGTTTATTTTCGAATTTTTGGTCAATATTTTGTAATTTTTTTATGACCCCCGACCTGTCAAAATTTGCAAAAAAATGGGTTTGCAGAAAAGTGACCAGATCCCAGCACTGCTTAGCCCATAACTTTTGAAATTTTTACCCGATTTAAAAGTGGAATACCTCTCTGAATTTGTTGTTAAAATATCTATCTAGCTGCATTATTGGTTTATTTTCGAATTTTTGGTCAATATTTTGTAATTTTTTATGACCCCCGACCTGTCAAAATTTGCAAAAAATGGGTTTGCAGAAAAGTGACCAGATCCCAGCACTGCTTAGCCCAAACTTTTGAAATTTTTACCCGATTTAAAAGTGGAATACCTCTCTGAATTTGTTATTAAAATATCTATCTAGCTGCATTATTGGTTTATTTTCGAATTTTTGGTCAATATTTTGTCATTTTTTATGACCTCCGACCTGTCAAAATTTGCAAAAAATGGGTTTGCAGAAAAGTGACCAGATCCCAGCACTGCTTAGCCCATAACTTTTGAAATTTTTACCCGATTTAAAAGTGGAATACCTCTCTGAATTTGTTATTAAAATATCTATCTAGCTGCATTATTGGTTTATTTTCGAATTTTTTGGTCAATATTTTGTAATTTTTTATGACCCCCGACCTGTCAAAATTTGCAAAAAATGGGTTTGCAGAAAAGTGACCAGATCCCAGCACTGCTTAGCCCATAAACTTTTGAAATTTTTACCCGATTTAAAAGTGGAATACCTCTCTGAATTTGTTATTAAAATATCTATCTAGCTGCATTATTGGTTTATTTTCGAATTTTTTGGTCAATATTTTGTAATTTTTTATGACCCCCGACCTGTCAAAATTTGCAAAAATGGGTTTGCAGAAAAGTGACCAGATCCCAGCACTGCTTAGCCCATAACTTTTGAAATTTTTACCCGATTTAAAAGTGGAATACCTCTCTGAATTTGTTATTAAAATATCTATCTAGCTGCATCATTGGTTTATTTTCGAATTTTTGGTCAATATTTTGTAATTTTTTATGACCCCGACCTGTCAAAATTTGCAAAAAATGGGTTTGCAGAAAAGTGACCAGATCCCAGCACTGCTTAGCCTAAACTTTTGAAATTTTTACCCGATTTAAAAGTGGAATACCTCTGAATTTGTTATTTGAATATCTATCTAGCTGCATTATTGGTTTATTTTCGAATTTTTGGTCAATATTTTGTAGTTTTTTTATGACCTCGACCTGTCAAAATTTGCAAAAAATGGGTTTGCAGAAAAGTGACCAGATCCCAGCACTGCTTAGCCCATAACTTTTGAAATTTTTACCCGATTTAAAAGTGGAATACCTCTCTGAATTTGTTGTTAAAATATCTATCTAGCTGCATTATTGGTTTATTTTCGAATTTTTGGTCAATATTTTGTATTTTTTATGACCTCGACCTGTCAAAATTTGCAAAAAATGGGTTTGCAGAAAAGTGACCAGATCCCAGCACTGCTTAGCCCAAACTTTTGAAATTTTTACCTGATTTAAAAGTGGAATACCTCTCTGAATTTGTTATTAAAATATCTATCTAGCTGCATTATTGGTTTATTTTCGAATTTTTGGTCAATATTTTGTAATTTTTTATGACCCCGACCTGTCAAAATTTGCAAAAAATGGGTTTGCAGAAAAGTGACCAGATCCCAGCACTGCTTAGCCCAAACTTTTGAAATTTTTACCTGATTTAAAAGTGGAATACCTCTCTGAATTTGTTATTAAAATATCTATCTAGCTGCATTATTGGTTTATTTTCGAATTTTTGGTCAATATTTTGTAGTTTTTTATGACCCTCGACCTGTCAAAATTTGCAAAAAATGGGTTTGCAGAAAAGTGACCAGATCCCAGCACTGCTTAGCCCATAACTTTTGAAATTTTTACCCGATTTAAAAGTGGAATACCTCTCTGAATTTGTTATTTAAAATATCTATCTAGCTGCATTATTGGTTTATTTTCGAATTTTTGGTCAATATTTTGTAATTTTTTATGACCCTCGACCTGTCAAAATTTGCAAAAATGGGTTTGCAGAAAAGTGACCAGATCCCAGCACTGCTTAGCCCATAACTTTTGAAATTTTTACCCGATTTAAAAGTGGAATACCTCTCTGAATTTGTTGTTAAAATATCTATCTAGCTGCATTATTGGTTTATTTTCGAATTTTTGGTCAATATTTTGTAATTTTTTATGACCCCTGACCTGTCAAAATTTGCAAAAATGGGTTTGCAGAAAAGTGACCAGATCCCAGCACTGCTTAGCCCATAACTTTTGAAATTTTTACCCGATTTAAAAGTGGAATACCTCTCTGAATTTGTTATTTGAATATCTATCTAGCTGCATTATTGGTTTATTTTCGAATTTTTGGTCAATATTTTGTAATTTTTTATGACCCCGACCTGTCAAAATTTGCAAAAAATGGGTTTGCAGAAAAGTGACCAGATCCCAGCACTGCTTAGCCCATAACTTTTGAAATTTTTACCCGATTTAAAAGTGGAATACCTCTCTGAATTTGTTATTAAAATATCTATCTAGCTGCATTATTGGTTTATTTTCGAATTTTTGGTCAATATTTTGTAATTTTTTATGACCTCGACCTGTCAAAATTTGCAAAAAATGGGTTTGCAGAAAAGTGACCAGATCCCAGCACTGCTTAGCCCATAACTTTTGAAATTTTTACCCGATTTAAAAGTGGAATACCTCTCTGAATTTGTTATTAAAATATCTATCTAGCTGCATTATTGGTTTATTTTCGAATTTTTGGTTAATATTTTGTAATTTTTTATGACCCCGACCTGTCAAAATTTGCAAAAAAATGGGTTTGCAGAAAAGTGACCAGATCCCAGCACTGCTTAGCCCATAACTTTTGAAATTTTTACCCGATTTAAAAGTGGAATACCTCTCTGAATTTGTTATTAAAATATCTATCTAGCTGCATTATTGGTTTATTTTCGAATTTTTGGTCAATATTTTGTAATTTTTTATGACCTCGACCTGTCAAAATTTGCAAAAATGGGTTTGCAGAAAAGTGACCAGATCCCAGCACTGCTTAGCCCATAACTTTTGAAATTTTTACCCGATTTAAAAGTGGAATACCTCTCTGAATTTGTTGTTAAAATATCTTCATCTAGCTGCATTATTGGTTTATTTTCGAATTTTTGGTCAATATTTTGTAATTTTTTATGACCCCGACCTGTCAAATTTCGCAAAAATGGGTTTGCAGAAAAGTGACCAGATCCCAGCACTGCTTAGCCCATAACTTTGAAATTTTTACCCGATTTAAAAGTGGAATACCTCTCTGAATTTGTTATTAGAATATCTATCTAGCTGCATTATTGGTTTATTTTCGAATTTTTTGGTCAATATTTTGTAATTTTTTATGACCCTTCGACCTGTCAAAATTTGCAAAAAATGGGTTTGCAGAAAAAGTGACCAGATCCCAGCACTGCTTAGCCCATAACTTTTGAAATTTTTACCCGATTTAAAAGTGGAATACCTCTCTGAATTTGTTATTAGAATATCTATCTAGCTGCATTATTGGTTTATTTTCGAATTTTTGGTCAATATTTTGTAATTTTTTATGACCCCCGACCTGTCAAAATTTGCAAAAATGGGTTTGCAGAAAAGTGACCAGATCCCAGCACTGCTTAGCCCATAACTTTGGAAATTTTTACCCGGACTTAAAAGTGGAATACCTCTCTGAATTTGTTATTAAAATATCTATCTAGCTGCATTATTGGTTTATTTTCGAATTTTTGGTCAATATTTTGTAATTTTTTATGACCCCCGACCTGTCAAAAATTTGCAAAAAATGGGTTTGCAGGAAAGGTGACCAGATCCCAGCACTGCTTAGCCCATAACTTTTGAAATTTTTACCCGATTTAAAAGTGGAATACCTCTCTGAATTTGTTATTAAAATATCTATCTAGCTGCATTATTGGTTTATTTTCGAATTTTTGGTCAATATTTTGTAATTTTTTATGACCCTGACCTGTCAAAATTTGCAAAAAATGGGTTTGCAGAAAAGTGACCAGATCCCAGCACTGCTTAGCCCATAACTTTTGAAATTTTTACCCGATTTAAAAGTGGAATACCTCTCTGAATTTGTTATTAGAATATCTATCTAGCTGCATTATTGGTTTATTTTCGAATTTTTGGTCAATATTTTGTAATTTTTTATGACCCTCGACCTGTCAAAATTTGCAAAAAATGGGTTTGCAGAAAAGTGACCAGATCCCAGCACTGCTTAGCCCATAACTTTTGAAATTTTTACCCGATTTAAAAGTGGAATACCTCTCTGAATTTGTTATTAGAATATCTATCTAGCTGCATTATTGGTTTATTTTCGAATTTTTGGTCAATATTTTGTATTTTTTTATGACCCTCGACCTGTCAAAATTTGCAAAAAATGGGTTTGCAGAAAAGTGACCAGATCCCAGCACTGCTTAGCCCATAACTTTTGAAATTTTTACCCGATTTAAAAGTGGAATACCTCTCTGAATTTGTTATTAAAATATCTATCTAGCTGCATTATTGGTTTATTTTTCGAATTTTTGGTCAATATTTTGTAATTTTTTATGACCCTCGACCTGTCAAAATTTGCAAAAAATGGGTTTGCAGAAAAGTGACCAGATCCCAGCACTGCTTAGCCCATAACTTTTGAAATTTTTACCCGATTTAAAAGTGGAATACCTCTCTGAATTTGTTATTAGAATATCTATCTAGCTGCATTATTGGTTTATTTTCGAATTTTTGGTCAATATTTTGTAATTTTTTATGACCCCCGACCTGTCAAAATTTGCAAAAAAGGGGTTTGCAGAAAAGTGACCAGATCCCAGCACTGCTTAGCCCATAACTTTTGAAATTTTTACCCGATTTAGAAGTGGAATACCTCTCTGAATTTGTTATTAAAATATCTATCTAGCTGCATTATTGGTTTATTTTCGAATTTTTGGTCAATATTTTGTAATTTTTTATGACCCCGCCGTCAAAACCTGTCAGAAAATGGGTTTAAAAAGCGACTGCTTAGCCCATAACTTTTGAAATTTTTACCCGATTTAAAAGTGGAATACCTCTCTGAATTTGTTATTAAAATATCTATCTAGCTGCATTATTGGTTTATTTTCGAATTTTTGGTCAATATTTTGTAGTTTTTTATGACCCCCGACCTGTCAAAATTTGCAAAAATGGGTTTGCAGAAAAGTGACCAGATCCCAGCACTGCTTAGCCCATAACTTTTGAAATTTTTACCCGATTTAAAAGTGGAATACCTCTCTGAATTTGTTATTAAAATATCTATCTAGCTGCATTATTGGTTTATTTTCGAATTTTTGGTCAATATTTTGTAATTTTTTATGACCCCCGACCTGTCAAAATTTGCAAAAAAATGGGTTTGCAGAAAAGTGACCAGATCCCAGCACTGCTTAGCCCATAACTTTTGAAATTTTTACCCGATTTAAAAGTGGAATACCTCTCTGAATTTGTTATTAAAATATCTATCTAGCTACATCATTGGTTTATTTTCGAATTTTTGGTCAATGTTTTGTATTTTTTATGACCCCCGACCTGTCAAAATTTGCAAAAAATGGGTTTGCAGAAAAGTGACAAGATCCCAGCACTGCTTAGCCCAAACTTTTGAAATTTTTACCCGATTTAAAAGTGGAATACCTCTCTGAATTTGTTATTAAAATATCTATCTAGCTGCATTATTGGTTTATTTTCGAATTTTTGGTCAATATTTTGTAGTTTTTTATGACCCTCGACCTGTCAAAATTTTCGAAAAAATGGGTTTGCAGAAAAGTGACCAGATCCCAGCACTGCTTAGCCCAAACTTTTGAAATTTTTACCCGATTTAAAAGTGGAATACCTCTCTGAATTTGTTATTAGAATATCTATCTAGCTGCATTATTGGTTTATTTTCGAATTTTTGGTCAATATTTTGTAATTTTTTATGACCCCCGACCTGTCAAAATTTGCAAAAAATGGGTTTGCAGAAAAGTGACCAGATCCCAGCACTGCTTAGCCCAAACTTTTGAAATTTTTACCCGATTTAAAAGTGGAATACCTCTCTGAATTTGTTATTCGAATATCTATCTAGCTGCATTATTGGTTTATTTTCGAATTTTTGGTCAATGTTTCGTCATTTTTTATGACCCCCGACCTGTCAAAATTTGCAAAAAATGGGTTTGCAGAAAAGTGACCAGATCCCAGCACTGCTTAGCCCAAACTTTTGAAATTTTTACCCGATTTAAAAGTGGAATACCTCTCTGAATTTGTTATTCGAATATCTATCTAGCTGCATTATTGGTTTATTTTCGAATTTTTGGTCAATATTTTGTAGTTTTTTATGACCCCCGACCTGTCAAAATTTGCAAAAAAATGGGTTTGCAGAAAAGTGACCAGATCCCAGCACTGCTTAGCCCAAACTTTTGAAATTTTTACCCGATTTAAAAGTGGAATACCTCTCTGAATTTGTTATTAAAATATCTATCTAGCTGCATTATTGGTTTATTTTCGAATTTTTGGTCAATATTTTGTAGTTTTTTATGACCCCCGACCTGTCAAAATTTGCAAAAAAATGGGTTTGCAGAAAAGTGACCAGATCCCAGCACTGCTTAGCCCAAACTTTTGAAATTTTTACCCGATTTAAAAGTGGAATACCTCTCTGAATTTGTTGTTAAAATATCTATCTAGCTGCATTATTGGTTTATTTTCGAATTTTTGGTCAATATTTTGTAGTTTTTTATGACCCTCGACCTGTCAAAATTTGCAAAAAATGGGTTTGCAGAAAAGTGACCAGATCCCAGCACTGCTTAGCCCATAACTTTTGAAATTTTTACCCGATTTAAAAGTGGAATACCTCTCTGAATTTGTTATTAAAATATCTATCTAGCTGCATTATTGGTTTATTTTCGAATTTTTGGTCAATATTTTTTGTAATTTTTTATGACCCCCCGACCTGTCAAAATTTGCAAAAAATGGGTTTGCAGAAAAGTGACCAGATCCCAGCACTGCTTAGCCCAAACTTTTGAAATTTTTACCCGATTTAAAAGTGGAATACCTCTCTGAATTTGTTATTAAAATATCTATCTAGCTGCATTATTGGTTTATTTTCGAATTTTTGGTCAATATTTTGTAATTTTTTATGACCCCTCGACCTGTCAAAATTTGCAAAAAATGGGTTTGCAGAAAAGTGACCAGATCCCAGCACTGCTTAGCCCAAACTTTTGAAATTTTTACCCGATTTAAAAGTGGAATACCTCTCTGAATTTGTTGTTAAAATATCTATCTAGCTGCATTATTGGTTTATTTTCGAATTTTTGGTCAATATTTTGTAGTTTTTTATGACCCCCGACCTGTCAAAATTTGCAAAAAATGGGTTTGCAGAAAAGTGACCAGATCCCAGCACTGCTTAGCCCAAACTTTTGAAATTTTTACCCGATTTAAAAGTGGAATACCTCTCTGAATTTGTTGTTAAAATATCTATCTAGCTGCATTATTGGTTTATTTTCGAATTTTTGGTCAATATTTTGTCATTTTTTATGACCCCCGACCTGTCAAAATTTGCAAAAAATGGGTTTGCAGAAAAGTGACCAGATCCCAGCACTGCTTAGCCCAAACTTTTGAAATTTTTACCCGATTTAAAAGTGGAATACCTCTCTGAATTTGTTATTAGAATATCTATCTAGCTGCATTATTGGTTTATTTTCGAATTTTTGGTCAATATTTTGTAGTTTTTTATGACCCCCGACCTGTCAAAATTTGCAAAAAATGGGTTTGCAGAAAAGTGACCAGATCCCAGCACTGCTTAGCCCATAACTTTTGAAATTTTTACCCGATTTAAAAGTGGAATACCTCTCTGAATTTGTTGTTAAAATATCTATCTAGCTGCATTATTGGTTTATTTTCGAATTTTTGGTCAATATTTTGTAATTTTTTATGACCCCCGACCTGTCAAAATTTGCAAAAAATGGGTTTGCAGAAAAGTGACCAGATCCCAGCACTGCTTAGCCCAAACTTTTGAAATTTTTACCCGATTTAAAAGTGGAATACCTCTCTGAATTTGTTGTTAAAATATCTATCTAGCTGCATTATTGGTTTATTTTCGAATTTTTGGTCAATATTTTGTAATTTTTTATGACCCCCGACCTGTCAAAATTTGCAAAAAATGGGTTTGCAGAAAAGTGACCAGATCCCAGCACTGCTTATCCCATAACTTTTGAAATTTTTACCCGATTTAAAAGTGGAATACCTCTCTGAATTTGTTATTAAAATATCTATCTAGCTACATTATTGGTTTATTTTCGAATTTTTGGTCAATATTTTGTAATTTTTTATGACCCCGACCTGTCAAAATTTGCAAAAAATGGGTTTGCAGAAAAGTGACAAGATCCCAGCACTGCTTAGCCCATAACTTTTGAAATTTTTACCCGATTTAAAAGTGGAATACCTCTCTGAATTTGTTATTAAAATATCTATCTAGCTACATCATTGGTTTATTTTCGAATTTTTGGTCAATGTTTCGTCATTTTTTATGACCCCCGACCTGTCAAAATTTGCAAAAAATGGGTTTGCAGAAAAGTGACCAGATCCCAGCACTGCTTAGCCCAAACTTTTGAAATTTTTACCCGATTTAAAAGTGGAATACCTCTCTGAATTTGTTATTCGAATATCTATCTAGCTGCATTATTGGTTTATTTTCGAATTTTTGGTCAATATTTTGTAGTTTTTTATGACCCCCGACCTGTCAAAATTTGCAAAAAATGGGTTTGCAGAAAAGTGACCAGATCCCAGCACTGCTTAGCCCAAACTTTTGAAATTTTTACCCGATTTAAAAGTGGAATACCTCTCTGAATTTGTTATTAGAATATCTATCTAGCTGCATTATTGGTTTATTTTCGAATTTTTGGTCAATATTTTGTAATTTTTTATGACCCCCGACCTGTCAAAATTTGCAAAAAATGGGTTTGCAGAAAAGTGACCAGATCCCAGCACTGCTTAGCCCAAACTTTTGAAATTTTTACCCGATTTAAAAGTGGAATACCTCTCTGAATTTGTTATTAAAATATCTATCTAGCTGCATTATTGGTTTATTTTCGAATTTTTGGTCAATATTTTGTAATTTTTTATGACCCCCGACCTGTCAAAATTTGCAAAAAATGGGTTTGCAGAAAAGTGACCAGATCCCAGCACTGCTTAGCCCAAACTTTTGAAATTTTTACCCGATTTAAAAGTGGAATACCTCTCTGAATTTGTTGTTAAAATATCTATCTAGCTGCATTATTGGTTTATTTTCGAATTTTTGGTCAATATTTTGTAGTTTTTTATGACCTTCGACCTGTCAAAATTTGCAAAAAATGGGTTTGCAGAAAAGTGACCAGATCCCAGCACTGCTTAGCCCAAACTTTTGAAATTTTTACCCGATTTAAAAGTGGAATACCTCTCTGAATTTGTTATTAAAATATCTATCTAGCTGCATTATTGGTTTATTTTCGAATTTTTGGTCAATATTTTGTAATTTTTTATGACCCCCGACCTGTCAAAATTTGCAAAAAATGGGTTTGCAGAAAAGTGACCAGATCCCAGCACTGCTTAGCCCATAACTTTTGAAATTTTTACCCGATTTAAAAGTGGAATACCTCTCTGAATTTGTTATTCGAATATCTATCTAGCTGCATTATTGGTTTATTTTCGAATTTTTGGTCAATATTTTGTAGTATTTTTTATGACCCCCGACCTGTCAAAATTTGCAAAAAATGGGTTTGCAGAAAAGTGACCAGATCCCAGCACTGCTTAGCCCATAACTTTTGAAATTTTTACCCGATTTAAAAGTGGAATACCTCTCTGAATTTGTTATTAAAATATCTATCTAGCTGCATTATTGGTTTATTTTCGAATTTTTGGTCAATATTTTGTAATTTTTTATGACCCCCGACCTGTCAAAATTTGCAAAAAATGGGTTTGCAGAAATGTGACCAGATCCCAGCACTGCTTAGCCCATAACTTTTGAAATTTTTACCCGATTTAAAAGTGGAATACCTCTCTGAATTTGTTGTTAAAATATCTATCTAGCTGCATTATTGGTTTATTTTCGAATTTTTGGTCAATATTTTGTAATTTTTTATGACCCCCGACCTGTCAAAATTTGCAAAAAATGGGTTTGCAGAAAAGTGACCAGATCCCAGCACTGCTTAGCCCATAACTTTTGAAATTTTTACCCGATTTAAAAGTGGAATACCTCTCTGAATTTGTTATTCGAATATCTATCTAGCTGCATTATTGGTTTATTTTCGAATTTTTGGTCAATATTTTGTAGTTTTTTATGACCCCCGACCTGTCAAAATTTGCAAAAAATGGGTTTGCAGAAAAGTGACCAGATCCCAGCACTGCTTAGCCCAAACTTTTGAAATTTTTACCCGATTTAAAAGTGGAATACCTCTCTGAATTTGTTGTTAAAATATCTATCTAGCTGCATTATTGGTTTATTTTCGAATTTTTGGTCAATATTTTGTAGTTTTTTATGACCCCCGACTTGTTAAAATTTGCAAAAAAATGGGTTTGCAGAAAAGTGACCAGATCCCAGCACTGCTTAGCCCAAACTTTTGAAATTTTTACCCGATTTAAAAGTGGAATACCTCTCTGAATTTGTTGTTAAAATATCTATCTAGCTGCATTATTGGTTTATTTTCGAATTTTTAGTCAATATTTTGTAATTTTTTATGACCCCCGACCTGTCAAAATTTGCAAAAAATGGGTTTGCAGAAAAGTGACCAGATCCCAGCACTGCTTAGCCCATAACTTTTGAAATTTTTACCCGATTTAAAAGTGGAATACCTCTCTGAATTTGTTATTAAAATATCTATCTAGCTGCATTATTGGTTTATTTTCGAATTTTTGGTCAATATGTTGTAGTTTTTTATGACCCCCGACTTGTTAAAATTTGCAAAAAATGGGTTTGCAGAAAAGTGACCAGATCCCAGCACTGCTTAGCCCAAACTTTTGAAATTTTTACCCAATTTAAAAGTGGAATACCTCTCTGAATTTGTTGTTAAAATATCTATCTAGCTGCATTATTGGTTTATTTTCGAATTTTTGGTCAATATTTTGTAGTTTTTTATGACCCCCGACCTGTCAAAATTTGCAAAAAATGGGTTTGCAGAAAAGTGACCAGATCCCAGCACTGCTTAGCCCAAACTTTTGAAATTTTTACCCGATTTAAAAGTGGAATACCTCTCTGAATTTGTTATTCGAATATCTATCTAGCTGCATTATTGGTTTATTTTCGAATTTTTTGGTCAATATTTTGTAGTTTTTTATGACCCCCGACCTGTCAAAATTTGCAAAAAATGGGTTTGCAGAAAAGTGACCAGATCCCAGCACTGCTTAGCCCAAACTTTTGAAATTTTTACCCGATTTAAAAGTGGAATACCTCTCTGAATTTGTTATTCGAATATCTATCTAGCTGCATTATTGGTTTATTTTCGAATTTTTGGTCAATATTTTGTAGTTTTTTATGACCCCCGACCTGTCAAAATTTGCAAAAAATGGGTTTGCAGAAAAGTGACCAGATCCCAGCACTGCTTAGCCCATAACTTTTGAAATTTTTACCCGATTTAAAAGTGGAATACCTCTCTGAATTTGTTATTCGAATATCTATCTAGCTGCATTATTGGTTTATTTTCGAATTTTTGGTCAATATTTTGTAATTTTTTATGACCCCCGACCTGTCAAAATTTGCAAAAAATGGGTTTGCAGAAAAGTGACCAGATCCCAGCACTGCTTAGCCCAAACTTTTGAAATTTTTACCCGATTTAAAAGTGGAATACCTCTCTGAATTTGTTGTTAAAATATCTATCTAGCTGCATTATTGGTTTATTTTCGAATTTTTGGTCAATATTTTGTAATTTTTTATGACCCCCGACCTGTCAAAATTTGCAAAAAATGGGTTTGCAGAAAAGTGACCAGATCCCAGCACTGCTTATCCCAAACCTTTTGAAATTTTTACCCGATTTAAAAGTGGAATACCTCTCTGAATTTGTTATTCGAATATCTATCTAGCTGCATTATTGGTTTATTTTCGAATTTTTGGTCAATATTTTGTAATTTATTATGACCCCCGACCTGTCAAAATTTGCAAAAAAAATGGGTTTGCAGAAAAGTGACCAGATCCCAGCACTGCTTATCCCATAACTTTTGAAATTTTTACCCGATTTAAAAGTGGAAAGCCTCTCTGAATTTGTTATTAAAATATCTATCTAGCTACATCATTGGTTTTTTTTTCGAATTTTTGGTCAATTTTTCGTCATTTTTTATGACCCCCGACCTGTCAAAATTTGAAAAAAATGGGTTTGCAGAAAAGTGACCAGATCCCAGCACTGCTTAGCCCAAACTTTTGAAATTTTTACCCGATTTAAAAGTGGAATACCTCTCTGAATTTGTTATTCGAATATCTATCTAGCTGCATTATTGGCTTATTTTCGAATTTTTGGTCAATATTTTGTAATTTTTTATGACCCCCGACCTGTCAAAATTTGCAAAAAATGGGTTTGCAGAAAAGTGACCAGATCCCAGCACTGCTTAGCCCAAACTTTTGAAATTTTTACCTGATTTAAAAGTGGAATACATCTCTAAATTTGTTGTTAAAATATCTATCTAGCTGCATTATTGGTTTATTTTCGAATTTTTGGTCAATATTTTGTAATTTTTTATGACCCCCGACCTGTCAAAATTTGCAAAAAAATGGGTTTGCAGAAAAGTGACCAGATCCCAGCACTGCTTAGCCCAAACTTTTGAAATTTTTACCCGATTTAAAAGTGGAACACCTCTCTGAATTTGTTATTAAAATATCTATCTAGCTGCATTATTGGTTTATTTTCGAATTTTTGATCAATATTTTGTAGTTTTTTATGACCCCCGACCTGTCAAAATTTGCAAAAAATGGGTTTGCAGAAAAGTGACCAGATCCCAGCACTGCTTAGCCTAAACTTTTGAAATTTTTACCCGATTTAAAAGTGGAATACCTCTCTGAATTAGTTGTTAAAATATCTATCTAGCTGCATTATTGGTTTATTTTTCGAATTTTTGGTCAATATTTTGTAGTTTTTTATGACCCCCGACCTGTCAAAATTTGCAAAAAATGGGTTTGCAGAAAAGTGACCAGATCCCAGCACTGCTTATCCCATAACTTTTGAAATTTTTACCCGATTTAAAAGTGGAATGCCTCTCTGAATTTGTTATTAAAATATCCATCTAGCTACATCATTTGTTTATTTTCGAATTTTTGGTCAATGTTTCGTCATTTTTTATGACCCCCGACCTGTCAAAATTTGCAAAAAATGGGTTTGCAGAAAAGTGACCAGATCCCAGCACTGCTTAGCCCAAACTTTTGAAATTTTTACCCGATTTAAAAGTGGAACACCTCTCTGAATTTGTTGTTAAAATATCTATCTAGCTGCATTATTGGTTTATTTTCGAATTTTTGATCAATATTTTGTAGTTTTTTATGACCCCCGACCTGTCAAAATTTGCAAAAAATGGGTTTGCAGAAAAGTGACCAGATCCCAGCACTGCTTAGCCCAAACTTTTGAAATTTTTACCCGATTTAAAAGTGGAATACCTCTCTGAATTTGTTATTCGAATCTATCTAGCTGCATTATTGGTTTATTTTCGAATTTTTGGTCAATATTTTGTAGTTTTTTATTACCCCCGATCTGTCAAAATTTGCAAAAAATGGGTTTGCAGAAAAGTGACCAGATCCCAGCACTGCTTAGCCCAAACTTTTGAAATTTTTACCCGATTTAAAAGTGGAATACCTCTCTGAATTTGTTATTTGAATATCTATCTAGCTGCATTATTGGTTTATTTTCGAATTTTTGGTCAATATTTTGTAATTTTTTATGACCCCCGACCTGTCAAAATTTGCAAAAAATGGGTTTGCAGAAAAGTGACCAGATCCCAGCACTGCTTAGCCCATAACTTTTGAAATTTTTACCCGATTTAAAAGTGGAATACCTCTCTGAATTTGTTATTAAAATATCTATCTAGCTGCATTATTGGTTTATTTTCGAATTTTTGGTCAATATGTTGTAGTTTTTTATGACCCCCGACTTGTTAAAATTTGCAAAAAATGGGTTTGCAGAAAAGTGACCAGATCCCAGCACTGCTTAGCCCAAACTTTTGAAATTTTTACCCAATTTAAAAGTGGAATACCTCTCTGAATTTGTTGTTAAAATATCTATCTAGCTGCATTATTGGTTTATTTTCGAATTTTTGGTCAATATTTTGTAGTTTTTTATGACCCCCGACCTGTCAAAATTTGCAAAAAATGGGTTTGCAGAAAAGTGACCAGATCCCAGCACTGCTTAGCCCAAACTTTTGAAATTTTTACCCGATTTAAAAGTGGAATACCTCTCTGAATTTGTTATTTGAATATCTATCTAGCTGCATTATTGGTTTATTTTCGAATTTTTGGTCAATATTTTGTAGTTTTTTATGACCCCCGACCTGTCAAAATTTGCAAAAAATGGGCTTGCAGAAAAGTGACCAGATCCCAGCACTGCTTAGCCCAAACTTTTGAAATTTTTACCCGATTTAAAAGTGGAATACCTCTCTGAATTTGTTGTTAAAATATCTATCTAGCTGCATTATTGGTTTATTTTCGAATTTTTGGTCAATATTTTTTAATTTTTTATGACCCCCGACCTGTCAAAATTTGCAAAAAATGGGTTTGCAGAAAAGTGACCAGATCCCAGCACTGCTTAGCCCAAACTTTTGAAATTTTTACCCGATTTAAAAGTGGAATACCTCTCTGAATTTGTTATTAAAATATCTATCTAGCTGCATTATTGGTTTATTTTCGAATTTTTGGTCAATATTTTGTAATTTTTTATGACCCCCGACCTGTCAAAATTTGCAAAAAATGGGTTTGCAGAAAAGTGACCAGATCCCAGCACTGCTTAGCCCAAACTTTTGAAATTTTTACCCGATTTAAAAGTGGAATACCTCTCTGAATTTGTTGTTAAAATATCTATCTAGCTGCATTATTGGTTTATTTTCGAATTTTTGGTCAATATTTTGTAGTTTTTTATGACCCCCGACCTGTCAAAATTTGCAAAAAATGGGTTTGCAGAAAAGTGACCAGATCCCAGCACTGCTTAGCCCATAACTTTTGAAATTTTTACCCGATTTAAAAGTGGAATACCTCTCTGAATTTGTTATTAAAATATCTATCTAGCTGCATTATTGGTTTATTTTCGAATTTTTGGTCAATATTTTGTAGTTTTTTATGACCCCCGACTTGTTAAAATTTGCAAAAAATGGGTTTGCAGAAAAGTGACCAGATCCCAGCACTGCTTAGCCCATAACTTTTGAAATTTTTACCCGATTTAAAAGTGGAATACCTCTCTGAATTTGCTATTAAAATATCTATCTAGCTGCATTATTGGTTTATTTTCGAATTTTTGGTCAATATTTTGTAATTTTTTATGACCCCCGACCTGTCAAAATTTGCAAAAAATGGGTTTGCAGAAAAGTGACCAGATCCCAGCACTGCTTAGCCCAAACTTTTGAAATTTTTAACCGATTTAAAAGTGGAATACTTCTCTGAATTTGTTGTTAAAATATCTATCTAGCTGCATTATTGGTTTATTTTCGAATTTTTGGTCAATATTTTGTAATTTTTTATGACCCCCGACCTGCTGCAAAAATGGGTTTGCAGAAAAGTGACCAGATCCCAGCACTGCTTATCCCAAACCTTTTGAAATTTTTACCCGATTTAAAAGTGGAATACCTCTCTGAATTTGTTATTCGAATATCTATCTAGCTGCATTATTGGTTTATTTTCGAATTTTTGGTCAATATTTTGTAATTTATTATGACCCCCGACCTGTCAAAATTTCCAAAAAAATGGGTTTGCAGAAAAGTGACCAGATCCCAGCACTGCTTAGCCCATAACTTTTGAAATTTTTACCCGATTTAAAAGTGGAAAGCCTCTCTGAATTTGTTATTAAAATATCTATCTAGCTACATCATTGGTTTTTTTTTTCGAATTTTTGGTCAATTTTTTGTCATTTTTTATGACCCCCGACCTGTCAAAATTTGCAAAAAATGGGTTTGCAGAAAAGTGACCAGATCCCAGCACTGCTTAGCCCAAAACTTTTGAAATTTTTACCCGATTTAAAAGTGGAATACCTCTCTGAATTTGTTATTCGAATATCTATCTAGCTGCATTATTGGTTTATTTTCGAATTTTTGGTCAATATTTTGTAATTTTTTATGACCCCCGACCTGTCAAAATTTGCAAAAAAATGGGTTTGCAGAAAAGTGACCAGATCCCAGCACTGCTTAGCCCATAACTTTTGAAATTTTTACCCGATTTAAAAGTGGAATACCTCTCTGAATTTGTTATTAAAATATCTATCTAGCTGCATTATTGGTTTTTTTTTTCGAATTTTTGGTCAATATTTTGTAATTTTTTATGACCCCCGACCTGTCAAAATTTGCAAAAAATGGGTTTGCAGAAAAGTGACCAGATCCCAGCACTGCTTAGCCCAAACTTTTGAAATTTTTACCCGATTTAAAAGTGGAATACCTCTCTGAATTTGTTGTTAAAATATCTATCTAGCTGCATTATTGGTTTATTTTCGAATTTTTGGTCAATATTTTGTAATTTTTTATGACCTACGACCTGTCAAAATTTGCAAAAAATGGGTTTGCAGAAAAGTGACCAGATCCCAGCACTGCTTAGCCCAAACTTTTGAAATTTTTACCCGATTTAAAAGTGGAATACCTCTCTAAATTTGTTGTTAAAATATCTATCTAGCTGCATTATTGGTTTATTTTCGAATTTTTGGTCAATATTTTGTAGTTTTTATGCATTATTTGCTGCATTATTGGTTTATTTTCGAATTTTTGGTCAATATTTTGTAATTTTTTATGACCCCCGACCTGTCAAAATTTGCAAAAAATGGGTTTGCAGAAAAGTGACCAGATCCCAGCACTGCTTAGCCCAAACTTTTGAAATTTTTACCCGATTTAAAAGTGGAATACCTCTCTGAATTTGTTATTAAAATATCTATCTAGCTGCATTATTGGTTTATTTTCGAATTTTTGGTCAATATTTTGTAATTTTTTATGACCCCCGACCTGTCAAAATTTGCAAAAAATGGGTTTGCAGAAAAGTGACCAGATCCCAGCACTGCTTAGCCCATAACTTTTGAAATTTTTACCCGATTTAAAAGTGGAATACCTCTCTGAATTTGTTATTAAAATATCTATCTAGCTGCATTATTGGTTTATTTTCGAATTTTTGGTCAATATTTTGTAGTTTTTTATGACCCCCGACCTGTCAAAATTTGCAAAAAATGGGTTTGCAGAAAAGTGACCAGATCCCAGCACTGCTTAGCCCATAACTTTTGAAATTTTTACCCGATTTAAAAGTGGAATACCTCTCTGAATTTGTTATTAAAATATCTATCTAGCTGCATTATTGGTTTATTTTCGAATTTTTGGTCAATATTTTGTAGTTTTTTATGACCCCCGACCTGTCAAAATTTGCAAAAAATGGGTTTGCAGAAAAGTGACCAGATCCCAGCACTGCTTAGCCCATAACTTTTGAAATTTTTACCCGATTTAAAAGTGGAATACCTCTCTGAATTTGTTGTTAAAATATCTATCTAGCTGCATTATTGGTTTATTTTCGAATTTTTGGTCAATATTTTGTAATTTTTTATGACCCCCGACCTGTCAAAATTTGCAAAAAATGGGTTTGCAGAAAAGTGACCAGATCCCAGCACTGCTTAGCCCATAACTTTTGAAATTTTTACCCGATTTAAAAGTGGAATACCTCTCTGAATTTGTTATTAAAATATCTATCTAGCTGCATTATTGGTTTATTTTCGAATTTTTGGTCAATATTTTGTAATTTTTTATGACCCCCGACCTGTCAAAATTTGCAAAAAATGGGTTTGCAGAAAAGTGACCAGATCCCAGCACTGCTTAGCCCATAACTTTTGAAATTTTTACCCGATTTAAAAGTGGAATACCTCTCTGAATTTGTTGTTAAAATATCTATCTAGCTGCATTATTGGTTTATTTTCGAATTTTTGGTCAATATTTTGTAATTTTTTATGACCCCCGACCTGTCAAAATTTGCAAAAAATGGGTTTGCAGAAAAGTGACCAGATCCCAGCACTGCTTAGCCCAAACTTTTGAAATTTTTACCCGATTTAAAAGTGGAATACCTCTCTGAATTTGTTATTAAAATATCTATCTAGCTGCATTATTGGTTTATTTTCGAATTTTTGGTCAATATTTTGTAGTTTTTTATGACCCCCGACCTGTCAAAATTTGCAAAAAATGGGTTTGCAGAAAAGTGACCAGATCCCAGCACTGCTTAGCCCATAACTTTTGAAATTTTTACCCGATTTAAAAGTGGAATACCTCTCTGAATTTGTTGTTAAAATATCTATCTAGCTGCATTATTGGTTTATTTTCGAATTTTTGGTCAATATTTTGTAGTTTTTTATGACCCCCGACCTGTCAAAATTTGCAAAAAATGGGTTTGCAGAAAAGTGACCAGATCCCAGCACTGCTTAGCCCATAACTTTTGAAATTTTTACCCGATTTAAAAAGTGGAATACCTCTCTGAATTTGTTGTTAAAATATCTATCTAGCTGCATTATTGGTTTATTTTCGAATTTTTGGTCAATATTTTGTAATTTTTTATGACCCCCGACCTGTCAAAATTTGCAAAAAATGGGTTTGCAGAAAAGTGACCAGATCCCAGCACTGCTTAGCCCAAACCTTTTGAAATTTTTACCCGATTTAAAAGTGGAATACCTCTCTGAATTTGTTATTAAAATATCTATCTAGCTGCATTATTGGTTTATTTTCGAATTTTTGGTCAATATTTTGTAATTTTTTATGACCCCCGACCTGTCAAAATTTGCAAAAAAATGGGTTTGCAGAAAAGTGACCAGATCCCAGCACTGCTTAGCCCATAACTTTTGAAATTTTTACCCGATTTAAAAGTGGAATGCCTCTCTGAATTTGTTATTAAAATATCTATCTAGCTGCATTATTGGTTTTTTTTTTCGAATTTTTGGTCAATATTTTGTCATTTTTTATGACCCCCCGACCTGTCAAAATTTGCAAAAAATGGGTTTGCAGAAAAGTGACCAGATCCCAGCACTGCTTAGCCCAAACTTTTGAAATTTTTACCCGATTTAAAAGTGGAATACCTCTCTGAATTTGTTATTCGAATATCTATCTAGCTGCATTATTGGTTTATTTTCGAATTTTTGGTCAATATTTTGTAATTTTTTATGACCCCCGACCTGTCAAAATTTGCAAAAAATGGGTTTGCAGAAAAGTGACCAGATCCCAGCACTGCTTAGCCCATAACTTTTGAAATTTTTACCCGATTTAAAAGTGGAATACCTCTCTGAATTTGTTATTAAAATATCTATCTAGCTGCATTATTGGTTTATTTTCGAATTTTTGGTCAATATTTTGTAATTTTTTATGACCCCCGACCTGTCAAAATTTGCAAAAAATGGGTTTGCAGAAAAGTGACCAGATCCCAGCACTGCTTAGCCCAAACTTTTGAAATTTTTACCCGATTTAAAAGTGGAATACCTCTCTGAATTTGTTGTTAAAATATCTATCTAGCTGCATTATTGGTTTATTTTCGAATTTTTGGTCAATATTTTGTAATTTTTTATGACCCCCGACCTGTCAAAATTTGCAAAAAATGGGTTTGCAGAAAAGTGACCAGATCCCAGCACTGCTTAGCCCATAACTTTTGAAATTTTTACCCGATTTAAAAGTGGAATACCTCTCTGAATTTGTTGTTAAAATATCTATCTAGCTGCATTATTGGTTTATTTTCGAATTTTTGGTCAATATTTTGTAATTTTTTATGACCCCCGACCTGTCAAAATTTGCAAAAAATGGGTTTGCAGAAAAGTGACCAGATCCCAGCACTGCTTAGCCCATAACTTTTGAAATTTTTACCCGATTTAAAAGTGGAATACCTCTCTGAATTTGTTGTTAAAATATCTATCTAGCTGCATTATTGGTTTATTTTCGAATTTTTGGTCAATATTTTGTA
Organism: Drosophila ficusphila; assembly: GCF_018152265.1. NCBI lineage: Eukaryota > Metazoa > Arthropoda > Insecta > Diptera > Drosophilidae > Drosophila > Drosophila ficusphila. The sequence goes on from NW_025064559.1 coordinate 27,081, forward strand.
ATTTTTTATGACCCCCGACCTGTCAAAATTTGCAAAAAATGGGTTTGCAGAAAAGTGACCAGATCCCAGCACTGCTTAGCCCATAACTTTTGAAATTTTTACCCGATTTAAAAGTGGAATACCTCTCTGAATTTGTTGTTAAAATATCTATCTAGCTGCATTATTGGTTTATTTTCGAATTTTTGGTCAATATTTTGTAATTTTTTATGACCCCCGACCTGTCAAAATTTGCAAAAAATGGGTTTGCAGAAAAGTGACAAGATCCCAGCACTGCTTAGCCCATAACTTTTGAAATTTTTACCCGATTTAAAAGTGGAATACCTCTCTGAATTTGTTGTTAAAATATCTATCTAGCTGCATTATTGGTTTATTTTCGAATTTTTGGTCAATATTTTGTAATTTTTTATGACCCCCGACCTGTCAAAATTTGCAAAAAAATGGGTTTGCAGAAAAGTGACCAGATCCCAGCACTGCTTAGCCCATAACTTTTGAAATTTTTACCCGATTTAAAAGTGGAATGCCTCTCTGAATTTGTTTTTAAAATATCTATCTAGCTGCATTATTGGTTTATTTTCGAATTTTTGGTCAATATTTTGTCATTTTTTATGACCCCCGACCTGTCAAAATTTGCAAAAAATGGGTTTGCAGAAAAGTGACCAGATCCCAGCACTGCTTAGCCCATAACTTTTGAAATTTTTACCCGATTTAAAAGTGGAATACCTCTCTGAATTTGTTGTTAAAATATCTATCTAGCTGCATTATTGGTTTATTTTCGAATTTTTGGTCAATATTTTGTAGTTTTTTATGACCCCCGACCTGTCAAAATTTGCAAAAAATGGGTTTGCAGAAAAGTGACCAGATCCCAGCACTGCTTAGCCCAAACTTTTGAAATTTTTACCCGATTTAAAAGTGGAATACCTCTCTGAATTTGTTGTTAAAATATCTATCTAGCTGCATTATTGGTTTATTTTCGAATTTTTGGTCAATATTTTGTAATTTTTTATGACCCCCGACCTGTCAAAATTTGCAAAAAATGGGTTTGCAGAAAAGTGACCAGATCCCAGCACTGCTTAGCCCATAACTTTTGAAATTTTTACCCGATTTAAAAGTGGAATACCTCTCTGAATTTGTTATTCGAATATCTATCTAGCTGCATTATTGGTTTATTTTCGAATTTTTGGTCAATATTTTGTAATTTTTTATGACCCCCGACCTGTCAAAATTTGCAAAAAATGGGTTTGCAGAAAAGTGACCAGAACCCAGCACTGCTTAGCCCATAACTTTTGAAATTTTTACCCGATTTAAAAGTGGAATACCTCTCTGAATTTGTTATTAAAATATCTATCTAGCTACATCATGGGTTTATTTTCGAATTTTTGGTCAATGTTTCGTCATTTTTTATGACCCCCGACCTGTCAAAATTTGCAAAAAATGGGTTTGCAGAAAAGTGACCAGATCCCAGCACTGCTTAGCCCATAACTTTTGAAATTTTTACCCGATTTAAAAGTGGAATACTTCTCTGAATTTGTTATTCGAATATCTATCTAGCTGCATTATTGGTTTATTTTCGAATTTTTGGTCAATATTTTGTAATTTTTTATGACCCCCGACCTGTCAAAATTTGCAAAAAATGGGTTTGCAGAAAAGTGACCAGAACCCAGCACTGCTTAGCCCATAACTTTTGAAATTTTTACCCGATTTAAAAGTGGAATACCTCTCTGAATTTGTTATTAAAATATCTGTAGGGTAGTACAAATTTGTGTTTATTTGGGATAGTTACAAGTTCTTATGAACATAAGTGAATGTTTCAATTTGATTTTAAATTATTAACAGAACGGAAATGACCGACTTCTTTTCGGAACCACGCTTTTTTATGTCTACTCCGGTTGGCTTCTCTCTCAACACTCGCCTCTATCCGTCTCGCCACAGATCTTCATTTGTACTCGATATTTTAATAAAGAATCGATACTACTAAATGGCATCGATAAAAAATACTAAAATAAAATTAACGGGCTTTTCTTAATATAAAATGAATACGAACTTAAAGGAAACGTTGCAAAATATATCATTCTCTTGCCTCTGCTTATATTGATGTTGTGTTTAAATAGGAGAATAACTACCACTAACTTCCCCAATCCTACATTCGGCCATCCTGACAATTTATTCGTCCCTGAATAAACTCCACTTCTTCATGAACTCGGCTGCTGTAGTTGTTACTTTTGGACCCTCCTGATTTCCGATTTTTTCAACTTCATAACGCCCATGCTTCATTTTCTTTGTGACCTTATAGGGTCCGAAGAATTTAGGTCTGAGTTTCATTCCTACTCCATATTGGGTTCGCTTTATACCTACGAGATCACCTATTTTGTAGTCTGTTTCAATCTTTCTTTTTTGGTTAAAAGTATTCCTATTCTCCTGTTGTATTTTCTCAATGTTTTCCTGCGCTTTCTTCCTTATGTCGTCACGTTCGTCAGCAAGTTCTTCAATGTCAATGTCGTCGAGAAGTCTTCTTAAGTCGTCATCTTTCTTACGCATATTCAGTCCTGTGAGGATTTTAAAGGGAGAATATTTTGTCATTCTCGGTGGTGTGTCGTTGATAATTTGCTGGACTCTGTCCACATGACAATACCAATTCGCCTGGTTGTTTTGGCAAAGTTTGCTCAGCATAGGGATTACAATTTTATGGATCCTTTCCACTTGTCCATTACCCCTCGGCATGCCTGTTGTTATGTGTAATAGTTGAATTCCTTGGGTTGTACAGTACTCCTTAAATGTACTTGACGTGAATGCGGTGCCTCTGTCCGTTACAATGCGTCGAGGGTTTCCGAAAATCGCAGACTGTTTCTCTAGCCTGTTCACTACTTCGTCAGATCCGGTAGATCGCGTTGGATACAACCATACAAATTTGGAAAACCCGTCTACTACGGCTAGGATGTGGTTGTACTTCTTTTTGGTATCCGTGAGAGGGCCGACATGGTCAATGTGATATGTTCCCAATGGTTCTTGAACTTTGTCGATTGGCGTCAACAATCCTTCCTTTTTTCCTTTCTTTGAATCAATAATTAGGCATTCTACACAACTCTTGACAAATCTTTCTACTTTTGGTTGTATGTTTTGGATGAAATATGATTTCTCTACCAGCTCTCGAGTTTTCTTAATTCCATAGTGTCCTTCGCGATGTACTATGCCGATTATATCGTCGTGCATGGATTCTGGAACAACAAGAAGTTCTTTCGCAACATCTTTGTAGAGAATGTTGTTTTTAACAAAAAAGTCTTCGTAGCTTTCGACGTTTTCCAGTACAGTTTTCACAGCTTTTATCCAATCGTCTCTGTTTTGCGCTTCTCTTAACCGATATTTTGTCGAATCCTCGATAAGAAAGCAGTTCAGGCGACTGAGTGCATCTACGTGTTTCATCTGGCTTCCTGCTCTGTGCTGAACGGTAAACTTGAACTCCTGTAAAAACATGGCCCATCTGGCGACTCTTGGCGGAACATCATCTTTTTTTATGGTCATCGTAAATGCTACGCAGTCGGTTACAATTGTAAAACTGATTCCCAAAAGGTAAATACGCCACTTCTTAACGGCATTGATGACAGCTAGAACCTCAAGCTCATACGCGCTATATTTCTCCTCGCAGTGTGTAGTTTTCCTGCTCATAAATTCAACAGGGTGAAATAGTTGATCTTCTGAATCTTTCTGCATGAGGATTCCACCGAATCCGAATTTACTCGCGTCTGTATGGACTTCAGTTATGGCACAGGGATCGTACAGTCTAAGAACTGGGGCAGTAACTAAAAGACTTCAGGTTTTCAAAGCTGACTAAGCACTGATCGTCTAGCTGAATGTTTTTCCCATCACGCGACTTGTCCGTTTTACGAAGTACATCACTTAAAGGTTTCGCTGCCAGAGCATAGCCTTTCATGAAACGACGCAAATAAGATGTTAAGCCCAAAAATCTCTCAAGTGCCTTCCTGCTTTGTGGGACTGGATAGTTGACAACAGCGTTGACTTTGTCTTTTGTTGATGAAATTGTTGCGTTTTCGATTACATATCCCAGAAATGTAATTTTCCTCTTCAAGAACTGTCCCTTTTCCCACTTTATATGTAACCCTGCCTTGGACGCTACTTCTAGAACTTCTTTCAAAACCGATAGTCCAGATTCCTCGTTTGTTGTTGGTATGATAATGTCGTCCATATACACGACAATTTTATTTGACTGCAGCAGGTCTCTCAATACAGCACCTACATAACGGCAGAATACTGCGGGGGAGTTGCTTATTCCAAACGGAACGTGTGTGAACTCATATTGCCCGTTGTGTGTTACAAAGGCAGTAAACTTCCTAGACTCTGCTTCGATAGGAACGTGGAAAAATCCATTGGCTAAATCTAAAGTGGTGAATACCTTTGAGCCCTGTAAGCGATCTAGCACATCATCGATTAACGCCATCGGAAAGTTATCTCTCTTTATCTTCAAATTAAGCCTTCTATAATCACAACAGAAGCGTTTTGATCCGTCTTTCTTCGAAACCAATACCACAGGTGACGCGTACTCTGAGCAGCTAGGAATAATGATTCCTGCGTCGAGCCATTCTTGTATTTGCTTTTCAATGAGAATCCTGTTTTCGTAGGATGTTCGCCTCGGATGTTGGGATATTGGGACGTCGTCTTCCAATATTATCTTCATTTCGACTGGGGATTTAATTACTTGCTTAGGTTTGTATCCCATAATCAGTTTTTCCACTTCTGCTTTTTTAAATGTATCCAGGTGACTTAAATCGATTCCATCTATTCTCTTCTGCTCTTCAATCAATTCTGTAACGCACATCATTTTAAAAGTTTCAGCGAATTCTTGATCGGTGGTCTTGGCAATGAACCGAACTCCATTTGTGCTGAATAAAATGTCGACTTTCTGCAGAATGTTGTTTCCCACAATAGCTATATACTCTAACTCTTCCCGTTTCACTACGTGGAAGGTTATTGTAAAGCTGATATTGTCTACGAAAACGTCTAGGTCAAAGCTTCCAGTAGTAATTAATTCGCCTTTTCCGATACCTTTCAGATGTTTGATCTCTTTTCTGAGCTGAATCCCATCGAATTTACTGACTATGTCATCTCTCATGAGGCTTAGATCGCTGCCAGAATCTATCATAGCAGTGAATGAGATATTCTGTGCAGTGAATTTTTTGTAAATGTTGCCTACTTTTGGGGATATATCTTCAAGGACATTCGCGGCTTCCTTCCTAGACGCAGAGGGCTGTTGCATTTCGTTGCACTGTTTGGAAATATGACCAGTTTTGTGACATTTGTAGCATATAACTTCATCGACGCAGTCTTTGGCAAAATGTCCTTCCTTTCCGCATTTGTAACACTTCTTAGTGGAACTACTGTTCACCTTCTTGGTTTGCTTCTGGTTGTTGTGATTAACTTTCTTTTCCTCTTTGTGTATGGCATTTCCTCTGACTTTTTCGTATATCCCTATCTCAACCTTTAATTGTTTAACTGTCTTCGCTCTATACAAGCCGGCTTTGTTTAGTTTGCTGTCAGGGACCCCTTCTATAAAGTAAGTAACTAGACTCTCTTCTTCTAGCTTTATAGGTTTGCTTAATTCCATTAGACTATACAGATATTCCAAACATGTCTCCGTCGATTTCTTTTCCCTTTGCCTCAACATTTTGTGAACGTCTGCCGAACACAATTGTTTTCCAAACTCCTTTTTAAGCTCAGCCTTAAGTATATTCCACCCACGCACTCCTGACAAACTCCTAATAAAAAGCTTAGCTGCTCCGCTTAAAAGTTGTTTTGCGTAAATATACTTTTGAAGATCATCCCAACCTACGGTTATGGCTACATCTTCAAATTCGTCTAGCCAATGGCTGATATCTTGTTGATCTGATCCTGAAAAAGTCGAAATACTATCTTGAACATCTCTTAAGGTGAATCTTGAGCTCGTATTTATAGCTTCATGAAACTCGGTATTCTGAGATCCAACCTCGCTTTCAGTATCTCCCTCATTAACATCAACAGCATCTGGCACTTGGAAGTGATCTAAAAGTCGATCCTGCAAAGTTCCTTTCCTACCATCCGTATTCAAGCCCAACTCGGTTAGCTTTGCCTTCAGTGAAGCAACTGTCATCGACAAAATAGATTTAGCGTCCATGGTTACGATTAAGATGTCGTTTACAAGTTCAAATGGAATTTAAATAAGTTCTAAAGAAATTTAAAGAAATCAAAAGAAGATACTCAAGTTCGCGATGCAGTGCTGGGTAGCACTGTGGTCGTCGTCGGCTCAGTGGGTCGGCACTTCTTCCTTCTGATCGCGTCTGGTCGTCCTTCTCAGTACAGCTCTTGGAGTCGCTCTTCTCGGGCAGATCTGGTGGCGGGTCTCTTCCTGATGAACCGCTTCTGGTAGAGCTTCTTTGGTGTCTCGTCTTCTTGGATGAGTTATGTAACTTCTCGGGGCGCGCCTTCTGTTTGCTCGACTCCGTCTGGTGTAGCTCCTCAGTAAGCCCCTTCTATTCGCAGGACTCTGTGTGGTGCAGATCGTCTCGTTGCAGGATTGTGTTTCTTCTCAAGTTTTATATGCAAAGCATCAGCTGGTCTTGCATCTTCTGGTAGCGCTTTTGTGGCAGCACTTTTGGATCCTCTACTTCTGGCCTCACTGGTCTGGCAATACTTCGCCTTTGTGATGATACTTCTATTGGCCGCACCTCTCCGGTGGCGCCACTTCGTTCGTCTTTGGTACGTCTTCACAGATCAACCTTGTTGTTGCAACTTCGAATGTATATTTGCCACCTTACAAATACACGGGCAACTCTAGTTTCGCTGGTTCTGTAGTCTCTCAATTCTTCTCGCTGGTTTGTCGTCTCACCGATCTATGGTCGTCCCACTCTCTCCAGTGCTCATCTAATACTGCGAATTTGGCGGCCACACATACAAGCTTTTCCTTAATGGCTTGTTCCGATTCTCGTTACTCTTATATGTGAAAAATTATTTCACCAGAACTCGATGTTGCAGAAAAAAAAATTCGATGCGGATTTTCAGCTTCATACGAGTTTTTTCCTTCTCAGATTAGTACATCTCACTATCTCAAATTATTTTCTGTATGTTAACGCATACAGGATCCAATCACTTGTTCTGCAACTTTCCCGGACGAGCCCCCATTAAATTTGTAGGGTAGTACAAATTTGTGTTTATTTGGGATAGTTACAAGTTCTTATGAACATAAGTGAATGTTTCAATTTGATTTTAAATTATTAACAGAACGGAAATGACCGACTTCTTTTCGGAACCACGCTTTTTTATGTCTACTCCGGTTGGCTTCTCTCTCAACACTCGCCTCTATCCGTCTCGCCACAGATCTTCATTTGTACTCGATATTTTAATAAAGAATCGATACTACTAAATGGCATCGATAAAAAATACTAAAATAAAATTAACGGGCTTTTCTTAATATAAAATGAATACGAACTTAAAGGAAACGTTGCAAAATATATCATTCTCTTGCCTCTGCTTATATTGATGTTGTGTTTAAATAGGAGAATAACTACCACTAACTTCCCCAATCCTACATATCTATCTAGCTGCATTATTGGTTTATTTTCGAATTTTTGGTCAATATTTTGTAGTTTTTTATGACCCCTGACCAGTCAAAATTTGCAAAAAATGGGTTTGCAGAAAAGTGACCAGATCCCAGCACTGCTTATCCCAAACCTTTTGAAATTTTTACCCGATTTAAAAGTGGAATACCTCTCTGAATTTGCTATTAAAATATCTATCTAGCTGCATTATTGGTTTATTTTCGAATTTTTGGTCAATATTTTTTAATTTTTTATGACCCCCGACCTGTAAAAATTTGCAAAAAATGGGTTTGCAGAAAAGTGACCAGATCCCAGCACTGCTTAGCCCAAACTTTTGAAATTTTTACCCGATTTAAAAGTGGAATACCTCTCTGAATTTGTTGTTAAAATATCTATCTAGCTGCATTATTGGTTTATTTTCGAATTTTTGGTCAATATTTTGTAATTTTTTATGACCCCCGACCTGTCAAAATTTGCAAAAAATGGGTTTGCAGAAAAGTGACCAGATCCCAGCACTGCTTAGCCCAAACTTTTGAAATTTTTACCCGATTTAAAAGTGGAATACCTCTCTGAATTTGTTGTTAAAATATCTATCTAGCTGCATTATTGGTTTATTTTCGAATTTTTGGTCAATATTTTGTAATTTTTTATGACCCCCGACCTTTCAAAATTTGCAAAAAAATGGGTTTGCAGAAAAGTGACCAGATCCCAGCACTGCTTAGCCCATAACTTTTGAAATTTTTACCCGATTTAAAAGTGGAATGCCTCTCTGAATTTGTTATTAAAATATCTATCTAGCTACATCATTGGTTTATTTTCGAATTTTTGGTCAATATTTTGTAGTTTTTTATGACCCCCGACCTGTCAAAATTTGCAAAAAATGGGTTTGCAGAAAAGTGACCAGATCCCAGCACTGCTTAGCCCAAACTTTTGAAATTTTTACCCGATTTAAAAGTGGAATACCTCTCTGAATTTGTTGTTAAAATATCTATCTAGCTGCATTATTGGTTTATTTTCGAATTTTTGGTCAATATTTTGTAGTTTTTTATGACCCCCGACCTGTCAAAATTTGCAAAAAATGGGTTTGCAGAAAAGTGACCAGATCCCAGCACTGCTTAGCCCAAACTTTTGAAATTTTTACCCGATTTAAAAGTGGAATACCTCTCTGAATTGTTGTTAAAATATCTATCTAGCTGCATTATTGGTTTATTTTCGAATTTTTGGTCAATATTTTGTAATTTTTTATGACCCCCGACCTGTCAAAATTTGCAAAAAAATGGGTTTGCAGAAAAGTGACCAGATCCCAGCACTGCTTAGCCCATAACTTTTGAAATTTTTACCCGATTTAAAAGTGGAATACCTCTCTGAATTTGTTGTTAAAATATCTATCTAGCTGCATTATTGGTTTATTTTCGAATTTTTGGTCAATATTTTGTAATTTTTTATGACCCCCGACCTGTCAAAATTTGCAAAAAATGGGTTTGCAGAAAAGTGACCAGATCCCAGCACTGCTTATCCCATAACTTTTGAAATTTTTACCCGATTTAAAAGTGGAATACCTCTCTGAATTTGTTGTTAAAATATCTATCTAGCTGCATTATTGGTTTATTTTCGAATTTTTGGTCAATATTTTTAAATTTTTTATGACCCCCGACCTGTCAAAATTTGCAAAAAATGGGTTTGAAGAAAAGTGACCAGATCCCAGCACTGCTTAGCCCATAACTTTTGAAATTTTTACCCGATTTAAAAGTGGAATACCTCTCTGAATTTGTTGTTAAAATATCTATCTAGCTGCATTATTGGTTTATTTTCGAATTTTTGGTCAATATTTTGTAATTTTTTATGACCCCCGACCTGTCAAAATTTGCAAAAAAATGGGTTTGCAGAAAAGTGACAAGATCCCAGCACTGCTTAGCCCATAACTTTTGAAATTTTTACCCGATTTAAAAGTGGAATACCTCTCTGAATTTGTTTTGGTAAAATATCTATCTAGCTGCATTATTGGTTTATTTTCGAATTTTTGGTCAATATTTTGTAATTTTTTATGACCCCCGACCTGTCAAAATTTGCAAAAAATGGGTTTGCAGAAAAGTGACCAGATCCCAGCACTGCTTAGCCCATAACTTTTGAAATTTTTACCCGATTTAAAAGTGGAATACCTCTCTGAATTTGTTATTAAAATATCTATCTAGCTGCATCATTGGTTTATTTTCGAATTTTTGGTCAATATTTTGTCATTTTTTATGACCCCCGACCTGTCAAAATTTGCAAAAAATGGGTTTGCAGAAAAGTGACCAGATCCCAGCACTGCTTAGCCCAAACTTTTGAAATTTTTACCCGATTTAAAAGTGGAATACCTCTCTGAATTTGTTATTCGAATATCTATCTAGCTGCATTATTGGTTTATTTTCGAATTTTTGGTCAATATTTTGTAGTTTTTTATGACCCCCGACCTGTCAAAATTTGCAAAAAATGGGTTTGCAGAAAAGTGACCAGATCCCAGCACTGCTTAGCCCATAACTTTTGAAATTTTTACCCGATTTAAAAGTGGAATGCCTCTCTGAATTTGTTATTAAAATATCTATCTAGCTACATCATTGGTTTATTTTCGAATTTTTGGTCAATGTTTTGTCATTTTTTATGACCCCCGACCTGTCAAAATTTGCAAAAAATGGGTTTGCAGAAAAGTGACCAGATCCCAGCACTGCTTAGCCCAAACTTTTGAAATTTTTACCCGATTTAAAAGTGGAATACCTCTCTGAATTTGTTATTAAAATATCTATCTAGCTGCATTATTGGTTTATTTTCGAATTTTTGGTCAATATTTTGTAGTTTTTTATTACCCCCGACCTGTCAAAATTTGCAAAAAAAGGGTTTGCAGAAAAGTGACCAGATCCCAGCACTGCTTAGCCCAAACTTTTGAAATTTTTACCCGATTTAAAAGTGGAATACCTCTCTGAATTTGTTGTTAAAATATCTATCTAGCTGCATTATTGGTTTATTTTCGAATTTTTGGTCAATATTTTGTAATTTTTTATGACCCCCGACCTGTCAAAATTTGCAAAAAATGGGTTTGCAGAAAAGTGACCAGATCCCAGCACTGCTTAGCCCATAACTTTTGAAATTTTTACCCGATTTAAAAGTGGAATACCTCTCTGAATTTGTTATTAAAATATCTATCTAGCTGCATTATTGGTTTATTTTCGAATTTTTGGTCAATATTTTGTAATTTTTTATGACCCCCGACCTGTCAAAATTTGCAAAAAATGGGTTTGCAGAAAAGTGACCAGATCCCAGCACTGCTTAGCCCATAACTTTTGAAATTTTTACCCGATTTAAAAGTGGAATACCTCTCTGAATTTGTTGTTAAAATATCTATCTAGCTGCATTATTGGTTTATTTTCGAATTTTTGGTCAATATTTTGTAATTTTTTATGACCCCCGACCTGTCAAAATTTGCAAAAAATGGGTTTGCAGAAAAGTGACCAGATCCCAGCACTGCTTAGCCCATAACTTTTGAAATTTTTACCCGATTTAAAAGTGGAATACCTCTCTGAATTTGTTTTTAAAATATCTATCTAGCTGCATTATTGGTTTATTTTCGAATTTTTGGTCAATATTTTGTAATTTTTTATGACCCCCGACCTGTCAAAATTTGCAAAAAATGGGTTTGCAGAAAAGTGACCAGATCCCAGCACTGCTTAGCCCATAACTTTTGAAATTTTTACCCGATTTAAAAGTGGAATACCTCTCTGAATTTGTTATTAAAATATCTATCTAGCTGCATTATTGGTTTATTTTCGAATTTTTGGTCAATATTTTGTCATTTTTTATGACCCCCGACCTGTCAAAATTTGCAAAAAATGGGTTTGCAGAAAAGTGACCAGATCCCAGCACTGCTTAGCCCAAACCTTTTGAAATTTTTACCCGATTTAAAAGTGGAATACCTCTCTGAATTTGTTATTAAAATATCTATCTAGCTGCATTATTGGTTTATTTTCGAATTTTTGGTCAATATTTTGTAGTTTTTTATGACCCCCGACCTGTCAAAATTTGCAAAAAATGGGTTTGCAGAAAAGTGACCAGATCCCAGCACTGCTTAGCCCAAACTTTTGAAATTTTTACCCGATTTAAAAGTGGAATACCTCTCTGAATTTGTTATTAAAATATCTATCTAGCTGCATTATTGGTTTATTTTCGAATTTTTGGTCAATATTTTGTAATTTTTTATGACCCCCGACCTGTCAAAATTTGCAAAAAATGGGTTTGCAGAAAAGTGACCAGATCCCAGCACTGCTTAGCCCAAACTTTTGAAATTTTTACCCGATTTAAAAGTGGAATACCTCTCTGAATTTGTTATTAAAATATCTATCTAGCTGCATTATTGGTTTATTTTCGAATTTTTGGTCAATATTTTGTAATTTTTTATGACCCCCGACCTGTCAAAATTTGAAAAAAATGGGTTTGCAGAAAAGTGACCAGATCCCAGCACTGCTTAGCCCATAACTTTTGAAATTTTTACCCGATTTAAAAGTGGAATACCTCTCTGAATTTGTTGTTAAAATATCTATCTAGCTGCATTATTGGTTTATTTTCGAATTTTTGGTCAATATTTTGTAATTTTTTATGACCCCCGACCTGTCAAAATTTGCAAAAAATGGGTTTGCAGAAAAGTGACCAGATCCCAGCACTGCTTAGCCCATAACCTTTTGAAATTTTTACCCGATTTAAAAGTGGAATACCTCTCTGAATTTGTTATTAAAATATCTATCTAGCTGCATTATTGGTTTATTTTCGAATTTTTGGTCAATATTTTGTAATTTTTTATGACCCCCGACCTGTCAAAATTTGCAAAAAATGGGTTTGCAGAAAAGTGACCAGATCCCAGCACTGCTTAGCCCAAACTTTTGAAATTTTTACCCGATTTAAAAGTGGAATACCTCTCTGAATTTGTTATTAAAATATCTATCTAGCTGCATTATTGGTTTATTTTCGAATTTTTGGTCAATATTTTGTAATTTTTTATGACCCCCGACCTGTCAAAATTTGCAAAAAATGGGTTTGCAGAAAAGTGACCAGATCCCAGCACTGCTTAGCCCAAACTTTTGAAATTTTTACCCGATTTAAAAGTGGAATACCTCTTTGAATTTGTTGTTAAAATATCTATCTAGCTGCATTATTGGTTTATTTTCGAATTTTTGGTCAATATTTTGTAATTTTTTATGACCCCCGACCTGTCAAAATTTGCAAAAAATGGGTTTGCAGAAAAGTGACCAGATCCCAGCACTGCTTAGCCCAAACTTTTGAAATTTTTACCCGATTTAAAAGTGGAATACTTCTCTGAATTTGTTATTAAAATATCTATCTAGCTGCATTATTGGTTTATTTTCGAATTTTTGGTCAATATTTTGTAGTTTTTTATGACCCCCGACCTGTCAAAATTTGCAAAAAATGGGTTTGCAGAAAAGTGACAAGATCCCAGCACTGCTTAGCCCAAACTTTTGAAATTTTTACCCGATTTAAAAGTGGAATACTTCTCTGAATTTGTTGTTAAAATATCTATCTAGCTGCATTATTGGTTTATTTTCGAATTTTTGGTCAATATTTTGTAGTTTTTTATGACCCCCGACTTGTCAAAATTTGCAAAAAATGGGTTTGCAGAAAAGTGACCAGATCCCAGCACTGCTTAGCCCAAACTTTTGAAATTTTTACCCGATTTAAAAGTGGAATACCTCTCTGAATTTGTTGTTAAAATATCTATCTAGCTGCATTATTGGTTTATTTTCGAATTTTTGGTCAATATTTTGTAATTTTTTATGACCCCCGACCTATCAAAATTTGAAAAAAATGGGTTTGCAGAAAAGTGACCAGATCCCAGCACTGCTTAGCCCAAACTTTTGAAATTTTTACCCGATTTAAAAGTGGAATACCTCTCTGAATTTGTTATTAAAATATCTATCTAGCTGCATTATTGGTTTATTTTCGAATTTTTGGTCAATTTTTTGTAGTTTTTTATGACCCCCGACCTGTCAAAATTTGCAAAAAATGGGTTTGCAGAAAAGTGACCAGATCCCAGCACTGCTTAGCCCAAACTTTTGAAATTTTTACCCGATTTAAAAGTGGAATGCCTCTCTGAATTTGTTATTAAAATATCTATCTAGCTACATCATTGGTTTATTTTCGAATTTTTGGTCAATATTTTGTAGTTTTTTATGACCCCCGACCTGTCAAAATTTGCAAAAAATGGGTTTGCAGAAAAGTGACCAGATCCCAGCACTGCTTAGCCCAAACTTTTGAAATTTTTACCCGATTTAAAAGTGGAATACCTCTCTGAATTTGTTATTCGAATATCTATCTAGCTGCATTATTGGTTTATTTTCGAATTTTTGGTCAATATTTTGTAGTTTTTTATGACCCCCGACCTGTCAAAATTTGCAAAAAATGGGTTTGCAGAAAAGTGACCAGATCCCAGCACTGCTTAGCCCAAACTTTTGAAATTTTTACCCGATTTAAAAGTGGAATACCTCTCTGAATTTGTTATTAAAATATCTATCTAGCTGCATTATTGGTTTATTTTCGAATTTTTGGTCAATATTTTGTAGTTTTTTATGACCCCCGACCTGTCAAAATTTGCAAAAAATGGGTTTGCAGAAAAGTGACCAGATCCCAGCACTGCTTAGCCCAAACTTTTGAAATTTTTACCCGATTTAAAAGTGGAATACCTCTCTGAATTTGCTATTAAAATATCTATCTAGCTGCATTATTGGTTTATTTTCGAATTTTTGGTCAATATTTTGTAATTTTTTATGACCCCCGACCTGTCAAAATTTGCAAAAAATGGGTTTGCAGAAAAGTGACCAGATCCCAGCACTGCTTATCCCAAACCTTTTGAAATGTTTACCCAATTTAAAAGTGGAATACCTCTCTGAATTTGTTGTTAAAATATCTATCTAGCTGCATTATTGGTTTATTTTCGAATTTTTGGTCAATATTTTTTAATTTTTTATGACCCCCGACCTGTCAAAATTTGCAAAAAATGGGTTTGCAGAAAAGTGACAAGATCCCAGCACTGCTTAGCCCAAACTTTTGAAATTTTTACCCGATTTAAAAGTGGAATACCTCTCTGAATTTGTTATTAAAATATCTATCTAGCTGCATTATTGGTTTATTTTCGAATTTTTGGTCAATATTTTGTAATTTTTTATGACCCCCGACCTGTCAAAATTTGCAAAAAATGGGTTTGCAGAAAAGTGACCAGATCCCAGCACTGCTTAGCCCAAACTTTTGAAATTTTTACCCGATTTAAAAGTGGAATACCTCTCTGAATTTGTTGTTAAAATATCTATCTAGCTGCATTATTGGTTTATTTTCGAATTTTTGGTCAATATTTTGTAATTTTTTATGACCCCCGACCTATCAAAATTTGGAAAAAAATGGGTTTGCAGAAAAGTGACCAGATCCCAGCACTGCTTAGCCCAAACTTTTGAAATTTTTAACCGATTTAAAAGTGAAATACCTCTCTGAATTTGTTATTAAAATATCTATCTAGCTGCATTATTGGTTTATTTTCGAATTTTTGGTCAATTTTTTGTAGTTTTTTATGACCCCCGACCTGTCAAAATTTGCAAAAAATGGGTTTGCAGAAAAGTGACCAGATCCCAGCACTGCTTAGCCCAAACTTTTGAAATTTTTACCCGATTTAAAAGTGGAATGCCTCTCTGAATTTGTTATTAAAATATCTATCTAGCTACATCATTGGTTTATTTTCGAATTTTTGGTCAATATTTTGTAGTTTTTTATGACCCCCGACCTGTCAAAATTTGCAAAAAATGGGTTTGCAGAAAAGTGACCAGATCCCAGCACTGCTTAGCCCAAACTTTTGAAATTTTTACCCGATTTAAAAGTGGAATACCTCTCTGAATTTGTTATTCGAATATCTATCTAGCTGCATTATTGGTTTATTTTCGAATTTTTGGTCAATATTTTGTAGTTTTTTATGACCCCCGACCTGTCAAAATTTGCAAAAAATGGGTTTGCAGAAAAGTGACCAGATCCCAGCACTGCTTAGCCCAAACTTTTGAAATTTTTACCCGATTTAAAAGTGGAATACCTCTCTGAATTTGTTATTAAAATATCTATCTAGCTGCATTATTGGTTTATTTTCGAATTTTTGGTCAATATTTTGTAGTTTTTTATGACCCCCGACCTGTCAAAATTTGCAAAAAATGGGTTTGCAGAAAAGTGACCAGATCCCAGCACTGCTTAGCCCAAACTTTTGAAATTTTTACCCGATTTAAAAGTGGAATACCTCTCTGAATTTGCTATTAAAATATCTATCTAGCTGCATTATTGGTTTATTTTCGAATTTTTGGTCAATATTTTGTAATTTTTTATGACCCCCGACCTGTCAAAATTTGCAAAAAATGGGTTTGCAGAAAAGTGACCAGATCCCAGCACTGCTTATCCCAAACCTTTTGAAATGTTTACCCAATTTAAAAGTGGAATACCTCTCTGAATTTGTTGTTAAAATATCTATCTAGCTGCATTATTGGTTTATTTTCGAATTTTTGGTCAATATTTTTTAATTTTTTATGACCCCCGACCTGTCAAAATTTGCAAAAAATGGGTTTGCAGAAAAGTGACAAGATCCCAGCACTGCTTAGCCCAAACTTTTGAAATTTTTACCCGATTTAAAAGTGGAATACCTCTCTGAATTTGTTGTTAAAATATCTATCTAGCTGCATTATTGGTTTATTTTCGAATTTTTGGTCAATATTTTGTAATTTTTTATGACCCCCGACCTGTCAAAATTTGCAAAAAATTGGTTTGCAGAAAAGTGACCAGATCCCAGCACTGCTTAGCCCAAACTTTTGAAATTTTTACCCGATTTAAAAGTGGAATACCGCTCTGAATTTGTTGTTAAAATATCTATCTAGCTGCATTATTGGTTTATTTTCGAATTTTTGGTCAATATTTTGTAATTTTTTATGACCCCCGACCTGTCAAAATTTGCAAAAAATGGGTTTGCAGAAAAGTGACCAGATCCCAGCACTGCTTAGCCCAAACTTTTGAAATTTTTACCCGATTTAAAAGTGGAATACCTCTCTGAATTTGTTGTTAAAATATCTATCTAGCTGCATCATTGGTTTATTTTCGAATTTTTGGTCAATATTTTGTAGTTTTTTATGACCCCCGACCTGTCAAAATTTGCAAAAAATGGGTTTGCAGAAAAGTGACCAGATCCCAGCACTGCTTAGCCCAAACTTTTGAAATTTTTACCCGATTTAAAAGTGGAATACCTCTCTGAATTTGTTATTAAAATATCTATCTAGCTGCATTATTGGTTTATTTTCGAATTTTTGGTCAATATTTTGTAGTTTTTTATTACCCCCGACCTGTCAAAATTTGAAAAAAAGGGTTTGCAGAAAAGTGACCAGATCCCAGCACTGCTTAGCCCAAACTTTTGAAATTTTTACCCGATTTAAAAGTGGAATACCTCTCTGAATTTGTTGTTAAAATATCTATCTAGCTGCATTATTGGTTTATTTTCGAATTTTTGGTCAATATTTTGTAATTTTTTATGACCCCCGACCTGTCAAAATTTGGAAAAAAATGGATTTGCAGAAAAGTGACCAGATCCCAGCACTGCTTATCCCATAACTTTTGAAATTTTTACCCGATTTAAAAGTGGAATACCTCTCTGAATTTGTTGTTAAAATATCTATCTAGCTGCATTATTGGTTTATTTTCGAATCTTTGGACAATATTTTTAAATTTTTTATGACCCCCGACCTGTCAAAATTTGCAAAAAATGGGTTTGAAGAAAAGTGACCAGATCCCAGCACTGCTTAGCCCATAACTTTTGAAATTTTTACCCGATTTAAAAGTGGAATACCTCTCTGAATTTGTTGTTAAAATATCTATCTAGCTGCATTATTGGTTTATTTTCGAATTTTTGGTCAATATTTTGTAATTTTTTATGACCCCCGACCTGTCAAAATTTGCAAAAAATGGGTTTGCAGAAAAGTGACAAGATCCCAGCACTGCTTAGCCCAAACTTTTGAAATTTTTACCCGATTTAAAAGTGGAATACCTCTCTGAATTTGTTTTGGTAAAATATCTATCTAGCTGCATTATTGGTTTATTTTCGAATTTTTGGTCAATATTTTGTAATTTTTTATGACCCCCGACCTGTCAAAATTTGCAAAAAATGTGTTTGCAGAAAAGTGACCAGATCCCAGCACTGCTTATCCCATAACTTTTGAAATTTTTACCCGATTTAAAAGTGGAATGCCTCTCTGAATTTGTTATTAAAATATCTATCTAGCTACATCATTGGTTTATTTTCGAATTTTTGGTCAATGTTTCGTCATTTTTTATGACCCCCGACCTGTCAAAATTTGCAAAAAATGGGTTTGCAGAAAAGTGACCAGATCCCAGCACTGCTTAGCCCAAACTTTTGAAATTTTTACCCGATTTAAAAGTGGAATACCTCTCTGAATTTGTTATTCGAATATCTATCTAGCTGCATTATTGGTTTATTTTCGAACTTTTGGTCAATATTTTGTAGTTTTTTATGACCCCCGACCTGTCAAAATTTGCAAAAAATGGGTTTGCAGAAAAGTGACCAGATCCCAGCACTGCTTAGCCCAAACTTTTGAAATTTTTACCCGATTTAAAAGTGGAATGCCTCTCTGAATTTGTTATTAAAATATCTATCTAGCTACATCATTGGTTTATTTTCGAATTTTTGGTCAATGTTTCGTCATTTTTTATGACCCCCGACCTGTCAAAATTTGCAAAAAATGGGTTTGCAGAAAAGTGACCAGATCCCAGCACTGCTTAGCCTAAACTTTTGAAATTTTTACCCGATTTAAAAGTGGAATACCTCTCTGAATTTGTTATTAAAATATCTATCTAGCTGCATTATTGGTTTATTTTCGAATTTTTGGTCAATATTTTGTAGTTTTTTATTACCCCCGACCTGTCAAAATTTGAAAAAAAAGGGTTTGCAGAAAAGTGACCAGATCCCAGCACTGCTTAGCCCAAACTTTTGAAATTTTTACCCGATTTAAAAGTGGAAAACCTCTCTGAATTTGTTGTTAAAATATCTATCTAGCTGCATTATTGGTTTATTTTCGAATTTTTGGTCAATATTTTGTAATTTTTTATGACCCCCGACCTGTCAAAATTTGCAAAAAATGGGTTTGCAGAAAAGTGACCAGATCCCAGCACTGCTTAGCCCATAACTTTTGAAATTTTTACCCGATTTAAAAGTGGAATACCTCTCTGAATTTGTTATTAGAATATCTATCTAGCTGCATCATTGGTTTATTTTCGAATTTTTGGTCAATATTTTGTAATTTTTTATGACCCCCGACCTGTCAAAATTTGCAAAAAAATGGGCTTGCAGAAAAGTGACCAGAACCCAGCACTGCTTAGCCCAAACTTTTGAAATTTTTACCCGATTTAAAAGTGGAATACCTCTCTGAATTTGTTATTCGAATATCTATCTAGCTGCATTATTGGTTTATTTTCGAATTTTTGGTCAATATTTTGTAGTTTTTTATGACCCCCGACCTGTCAAAATTTGCAAAAAATGGGTTTGCAGAAAAGTGACCAGATCCCAGCACTGCTTAGCCCAAACTTTTGAAATTTTTACCCGATTTAAAAGTGGAATACCTCTTTGAATTTGTTGTTAAAATATCTATCTAGCTGCATTATTGGTTTATTTTCGAATTTTTGGTCAATATTTTGTAGTTTTTTATGACCCCCGACCTGTCAAAATTTGAAAAAAATGGGTTTGCAGAAAAGTGACCAGATCCCAGCACTGCTTATCCCAAACCTTTTGAAATTTTTACCCGATTTAAAAGTGGAATACCTCTTTGAATTTGTTGTTAAAATATCTATCTAGCTGCATTATTGGTTTATTTTCGAATTTTTGGTCAATATTTTGTAATTTTTTATGACCCCCGACCTGTCAAAATTTGCAAAAAATGGGTTTGCAGAAAAGTGACCAGATCCCAGCACTGCTTAGCCCATAACTTTTGAAATTTTTACCCGATTTAAAAGTGGAATACTTCTCTGAATTTGTTGTTAAAATATCTATCTAGCTGCATTATTGGTTTATTTTCGAATTTTTGGTCAATATTTTGTAGTTTTTTATGACCCCCGACTTGTTAAAATTTGCAAAAAATGGGTTTGCAGAAAAGTGACCAGATCCCAGCACTGCTTAGCCCAAACTTTTGAAATTTTTACCCGATTTAAAAGTGGAATACCTCTCTGAATTTGTTGTTAAAATATCTATCTAGCTGCATTATTGGTTTATTTTCGAATTTTTGGTCAATATTTTGTAATTTTTTATGACCCCCGACCTATCAAAATTTGGAAAAAAATGGGTTTGCAGAAAAGTGACCAGATCCCAGCACTGCTTAGCCCAAACTTTTGAAATTTTTACCCGATTTAAAAGTGGAATGCCTCTCTGAATTTGTTATTAAAATATCTATCTAGCTACATCATTGGTTTATTTTCGAATTTTTGGTCAATATTTTGTAGTTTTTTATGACCCCCGACCTGTCAAAATTTGCAAAAAATGGGTTTGCAGAAAAGTGACCAGATCCCAGCACTGCTTAGCCCAAACTTTTGAAATTTTTACCCGATTTAAAAGTGGAATGCCTCTCTGAATTTGTTATTAAAATATCTATCTAGCTACATCATTGGTTTATTTTCGAATTTTTGGTCAATATTTTGTAGTTTTTTATGACCCCCGACCTGTCAAAATTTGCAAAAAATGGGTTTGCAGAAAAGTGACCAGATCCCAGCACTGCTTAGCCCAAACTTTTGAAATTTTTACCCGATTTAAAAGTGGAATACCTCTCTGAATTTGTTATTCGAATATCTATCTAGCTGCATTATTGGTTTATTTTCGAATTTTTGGTCAATATTTTGTAGTTTTTTATGACCCCCGACCTGTCAAAATTTGCAAAAAAATGGGTTTGCAGAAAAGTGACCAGATCCCAGCACTGCTTAGCCCAAACTTTTGAAATTTTTACCCGATTTAAAAGTGGAATACCTCTCTGAATTTGTTATTAAAATATCTATCTAGCTGCATTATTGGTTTATTTTCGAATTTTTGGTCAATATTTTGTAGTTTTTTATGACCCCCGACCTGTCAAAATTTGCAAAAAATGGGTTTGCAGAAAAGTGACCAGATCCCAGCACTGCTTAGCCCAAACTTTTGAAATTTTTACCCGATTTAAAAGTGGAATACCTCTCTGAATTTGCTATTAAAATATCTATCTAGCTGCATTATTGGTTTATTTTCGAATTTTTGGTCAATATTTTGTAATTTTTTATGACCCCCGACCTGTCAAAATTTGCAAAAAATGGGTTTGCAGAAAAGTGACCAGATCCCAGCACTGCTTAGCCCAAACTTTTGAAATTTTTACCCGATTTAAAAGTGGAATACCTCTCTGAATTTGTTGTTAAAATATCTATCTAGCTGCATTATTGGTTTATTTTCGAATTTTTGGTCAATATTTTGTAATTTTTTATGACCCCCGACCTATCAAAATTTGGAAAAAAATGGGTTTGCAGAAAAGTGACCAGATCCCAGCACTGCTTAGCCCAAACTTTTGAAATTTTTAACCGATTTAAAAGTGAAATACCTCTCTGAATTTGTTATTAAAATATCTATCTAGCTGCATTATTGGTTTATTTTCGAATTTTTGGTCAATTTTTTGTAGTTTTTTATGACCCCCGACCTGTCAAAATTTGCAAAAAATGGGTTTGCAGAAAAGTGACCAGATCCCAGCACTGCTTAGCCCAAACTTTTGAAATTTTTACCCGATTTAAAAGTGGAATGCCTCTCTGAATTTGTTATTAAAATATCTATCTAGCTACATCATTGGTTTATTTTCGAATTTTTGGTCAATATTTTGTAGTTTTTTATGACCCCCGACCTGTCAAAATTTGCAAAAAATGGGTTTGCAGAAAAGTGACCAGATCCCAGCACTGCTTAGCCCAAACTTTTGAAATTTTTACCCGATTTAAAAGTGGAATACCTCTCTGAATTTGTTATTCGAATATCTATCTAGCTGCATTATTGGTTTATTTTCGAATTTTTGGTCAATATTTTGTAGTTTTTTATGACCCCCGACCTGTCAAAATTTGCAAAAAATGGGTTTGCAGAAAAGTGACCAGATCCCAGCACTGCTTAGCCCAAACTTTTGAAATTTTTACCCGATTTAAAAGTGGAATACCTCTCTGAATTTGTTATTAAAATATCTATCTAGCTGCATTATTGGTTTATTTTCGAATTTTTGGTCAATATTTTGTAGTTTTTTATGACCCCCGACCTGTCAAAATTTGCAAAAAATGGGTTTGCAGAAAAGTGACCAGATCCCAGCACTGCTTAGCCCAAACTTTTGAAATTTTTACCCGATTTAAAAGTGGAATACCTCTCTGAATTTGCTATTAAAATATCTATCTAGCTGCATTATTGGTTTATTTTCGAATTTTTTGGTCAATATTTTGTAATTTTTTATGACCCCCGACCTGTCAAAATTTGCAAAAAATGGGTTTGCAGAAAAGTGACCAGATCCCAGCACTGCTTATCCCAAACCTTTTGAAATGTTTACCCAATTTAAAAGTGGAATACCTCTCTGAATTTGTTGTTAAAATATCTATCTAGCTGCATTATTGGTTTATTTTCGAATTTTTGGTCAATATTTTTTAATTTTTTATGACCCCCGACCTGTCAAAATTTGCAAAAAATGGGTTTGCAGAAAAGTGACAAGATCCCAGCACTGCTTAGCCCAAACTTTTGAAATTTTTACCCGATTTAAAAGTGGAATACCTCTCTGAATTTGTTGTTAAAATATCTATCTAGCTGCATTATTGGTTTATTTTCGAATTTTTGGTCAATATTTTGTAATTTTTTATGACCCCCGACCTGTCAAAATTTGCAAAAAATTGGTTTGCAGAAAAGTGACCAGATCCCAGCACTGCTTAGCCCAAACTTTTGAAATTTTTACCCGATTTAAAAGTGGAATACCTCTCTGAATTTGTTGTTAAAATATCTATCTAGCTGCATTATTGGTTTATTTTCGAATTTTTGGTCAATATTTTGTAATTTTTTATGACCCCCGACCTGTCAAAATTTGCAAAAAATGGGTTTGCAGAAAAGTGACCAGATCCCAGCACTGCTTAGCCCAAACTTTTGAAATTTTTACCCGATTTAAAAGTGGAATACCTCTCTGAATTTGTTGTTAAAATATCTATCTAGCTGCATCATTGGTTTATTTTCGAATTTTTGGTCAATATTTTGTAGTTTTTTATGACCCCCGACCTGTCAAAATTTGCAAAAAATGGGTTTGCAGAAAAGTGACCAGATCCCAGCACTGCTTAGCCCAAACTTTTGAAATTTTGACCCGATTTAAAAGTGGAATACCTCTCTGAATTTGTTGTTAAAATATCTATCTAGCTGCATTATTGGTTTATTTTCGAATTTTTGGTCAATATTTTGTAATTTTTTATGACCCCCGACCTGTCAAAATTTGGAAAAAAATGGGTTTGCAGAAAAGTGACCAGATCCCAGCACTGCTTAGCCCAAACTTTTGAAATTTTTAACCGATTTAAAAGTGAAATACCTCTCTGAATTTGTTATTAAAATATCTATCTAGCTGCATTATTGGTTTATTTTCGAATTTTTGGTCAATTTTTTGTAGTTTTTTATGACCCCCGACCTGTCAAAATTTGCAAAAAATGGGTTTGCAGAAAAGTGACCAGATCCCAGCACTGCTTAGCCCAAACTTTTGAAATTTTTACCCGATTTAAAAGTGGAATGCCTCTCTGAATTTGTTATTAAAATATCTATCTAGCTACATCATTGGTTTATTTTCGAATTTTTGGTCAATATTTTGTAGTTTTTTATGACCCCCGACCTGTCAAAATTTGCAAAAAATGGGTTTGCAGAAAAGTGACCAGATCCCAGCACTGCTTAGCCCAAACTTTTGAAATTTTTACCCGATTTAAAAGTGGAATACCTCTCTGAATTTGTTATTCGAATATCTATCTAGCTGCATTATTGGTTTATTTTCGAATTTTTGGTCAATATTTTGTAGTTTTTTATGACCCCCGACCTGTCAAAATTTGCAAAAAATGGGTTTGCAGAAAAGTGACCAGATCCCAGCACTGCTTAGCCCAAACTTTTGAAATTTTTACCCGATTTAAAAGTGGAATACCTCTCTGAATTTGTTATTAAAATATCTATCTAGCTGCATTATTGGTTTATTTTCGAATTTTTGGTCAATATTTTGTAGTTTTTTATGACCCCCGACCTGTCAAAATTTGCAAAAAATGGGTTTGCAGAAAAGTGACCAGATCCCAGCACTGCTTAGCCCAAACTTTTGAAATTTTTACCCGATTTAAAAGTGGAATACCTCTCTGAATTTGCTATTAAAATATCTATCTAGCTGCATTATTGGTTTATTTTCGAATTTTTGGTCAATATTTTGTAATTTTTTATGACCCCCGACCTGTCAAAATTTGCAAAAAATGGGTTTGCAGAAAAGTGACCAGATCCCAGCACTGCTTATCCCAAACCTTTTGAAATGTTTACCCAATTTAAAAGTGGAATACCTCTCTGAATTTGTTGTTAAAATATCTATCTAGCTGCATTATTGGTTTATTTTCGAATTTTTGGTCAATATTTTGTAGTTTTTTATGACCCCCGACCTGTCAAAATTTGCAAAAAATGGGTTTGCAGAAAAGTGACCAGATCCCAGCACTGCTTAGCCCAAACTTTTGAAATTTTTACCCGATTTAAAAGTGGAATACCTCTCTGAATTTGTTGTTAAAATATCTATCTAGCTGCATTATTGGTTTATTTTCGAATTTTTGGTCAATATTTTGTAGTTTTTTATGACCCCCGACCTGTCAAAATTTGCAAAAAATGGGTTTGCAGAAAAGTGACCAGATCCCAGCACTGCTTAGCCCAAACTTTTGAAATTTTTACCCGATTTAAAAGTGGAATACCTCTCTGAATTTGTTATTAAAATATCTATCTAGCTACATCATTGGTTTATTTTCGAATTTTTTGGTCAATATTTTGTAGTTTTTTATGACCCCCGACCTGTCAAAATTTGCAAAAAATGGGTTTGCAGAAAAGTGACCAGATCCCAGCACTGCTTAGCCCAAACTTTTGAAATTTTTACCCGATTTAAAAGTGGAATACCTCTCTGAATTTGTTATTCGAATATCTATCTAGCTGCATTATTGGTTTATTTTCGAATTTTTGGTCAATATTTTGTAGTTTTTTATGACCCTCGACCTGTCAAAATTTGCAAAAAAATGGGTTTGCAGAAAAGTGACCAGATCCCAGCACTGCTTAGCCCAAACTTTTGAAATTTTTACCCGATTTAAAAGTGGAATACCTCTCTGAATTTGTTATTAAAATATCTATCTAGCTGCATTATTGGTTTATTTTCGAATTTTTGGTTAATATTTTGTAGTTTTTTATGACCCCCGACCTGTCAAAATTTGCAAAAAATGGGTTTGCAGAAAAGTGACCAGATCCCAGCACTGCTTAGCCCAAACTTTTGAAATTTTTACCCGATTTAAAAGTGGAATACCTCTCTGAATTTGCTATTAAAATATCTATCTAGCTGCATTATTGGTTTATTTTCGAATTTTTGGTCAATATTTTGTAATTTTTTATGACCCCCGACCTGTCAAAATTTGCAAAAAATGGGTTTGCAGAAAAGTGACCAGATCCCAGCACTGCTTAGCCCAAACTTTTGAAATTTTTACCCGATTTAAAAGTGGAATACCTCTCTGAATTTGCTATTAAAATATCTATCTAGCTGCATTATTGGTTTATTTTCGAATTTTTGGTCAATATTTTGTAATTTTTTATGACCCCCGACCTGTCAAAATTTGCAAAAAATGGGTTTGCAGAAAAGTGACCAGATCCCAGCACTGCTTATCCCAAACCTTTTGAAATGTTTACCCAATTTAAAAGTGGAATACCTCTCTGAATTTGTTGTTAAAATATCTATCTAGCTGCATTATTGGTTTATTTTCGAATTTTTTGGTCAATATTTTTTAATTTTTTATGACCCCCGACCTGTCAAAATTTGCAAAAAATGGGTTTGCAGAAAAGTGACAAGATCCCAGCACTGCTTAGCCCAAACTTTTGAAATTTTTACCCGATTTAAAAGTGGAATACCTCTCTGAATTTGTTGTTAAAATATCTATCTAGCTGCATTATTGGTTTATTTTCGAATTTTTGGTCAATATTTTGTAATTTTTTATGACCCCCGACCTGTCAAAATTTGCAAAAAATTGGTTTGCAGAAAAGTGACCAGATCCCAGCACTGCTTAGCCCAAACTTTTGAAATTTTTACCCGATTTAAAAGTGGAATACCTCTCTGAATTTGTTGTTAAAATATCTATCTAGCTGCATTATTGGTTTATTTTTCGAATTTTTGGTCAATATTTTGTAATTTTTTATGACCCCCGACCTGTCAAAATTTGCAAAAAATGGGTTTGCAGAAAAGTGACCAGAACCCAGCACTGCTTAGCTCATAACTTTTGAAATTTTTACCCGATTTAAAAGTGGAATACCTCTCTGAATTTGTTATTAAAATATCTATCTAGCTGCATTATTGGTTTATTTTCGAATTTTTGGTCAAAATTTTGTAGTTTTTTATGACCCCCGACTTGTTAAAATTTGCAAAAAATGGGTTTGCAGAAAAGTGACAAGATCCCAGCACTGCTTATCCCAAACCTTTTGAAATTTTTACCCGATTTAAAAGTGGAATACCTCTCTGAATTTGCTATTAAAATATCTATCTAGCTGCATTATTGGTTTATTTTCGAATTTTTGGTCAATATTTTGTAGTTTTTTATGACCCCCGACTTGTTAAAATTTGCAAAAAAAGGGTTTGCAGAAAAGTGACAAGATCCCAGCACTGCTTAGCCCAAACTTTTGAAATTTTTACCCGATTTAAAAGTGGAATACCTCTTTGAATTTGTTGTTAAAATATCTATCTAGCTGCATTATTGGTTTATTTTCGAATTTTTGGTCAATATTTTGTAGTTTTTTATGACCCCCGACCTGTCAAAATTTGCAAAAAATGGGTTTGCAGAAAAGTGACCAGATCCCAGCACTGCTTATCCCAAACCTTTTGAAATTTTTACCCAATTTAAAAGTGGAATACCTCTCTGAATTTGTTGTTAAAATATCTATCTAGCTGCATTATTGGTTTATTTTCGAATTTTTGGTCAATATTTTTTAATTTTTTATGACCCCCGACCTGTCAAAATTTGCAAAAAATGGGTTTGCAGAAAAGTGACAAGATCCCAGCACTGCTTAGCCCAAACTTTTGAAATTTTTACCCGATTTAAAAGTGGAATACCTCTCTGAATTTGCTATTAAAATATCTATCTAGCTGCATTATTGGTTTATTTTCGAATTTTTGGTCAATATTTTTTAATTTTTTATGACCCTCGACCTGTCAAAATTTGCAAAAATTGGTTTGCAGAAAAGTGACCAGATCCCAGCACTGCTTAGCCCAAACTTTTGAAATTTTTACCCGATTTAAAAGTGGAATACCTCTCTGAATTTGTTGTTAAAATATCTATCTAGCTGCATTATTGGTTTATTTTCGAATTTTTGGTCAATATTTTGTAATTTTTTATGACCCCCGACCTGTCAAAATTTGCAAAAAATGGGTTTGCAGAAAAGTGACCAGATCCCAGCACTGCTTAGCCCAAACTTTTGAAATTTTTACCCGATTTAAAAGTGGAATACCTCTCTGAATTTGTTGTTAAAATATCTATCTAGCTGCATCATTGGTTTATTTTCGAATTTTTGGTCAATATTTTGTAGTTTTTTATGACCCCCGACCTGTCAAAATTTGCAAAAATGGGTTTGCAGAAAAGTGACCAGATCCCAGCACTGCTTAGCCCAAACTTTTGAAATTTTGACCCGATTTAAAAGTGGAATACCTCTCTGAATTTGTTGTTAAAATATCTATCTAGCTGCATTATTGGTTTATTTTCGAATTTTTGGTCAATATTTTGTAGTTTTTTATGACCCCCGACCTGTCAAAATTTGCAAAAAATGGGTTTGCAGAAAAGTGACCAGATCCCAGCACTGCTTAGCCCAAACTTTTGAAATTTTTACCCGATTTAAAAGTGGAATACCTCTCTGAATTTGTTGTTAAAATATCTATCTAGCTGCATTATTGGTTTATTTTCGAATTTTTGGTCAATATTTTGTAGTTTTTTATGACCCCCGACCTGTCAAAATTTGCAAAAAATGGGTTTGCAGAAAAGTGACCAGATCCCAGCACTGCTTAGCCCAAACTTTTGAAATTTTTACCCGATTTAAAAGTGGAATACCTCTCTGAATTTGTTGTTAAAATATCTATCTAGCTGCATTATTGGTTTATTTTCGAATTTTTGGTCAATATTTTGTAGTTTTTTATGACCCCCGACCTGTCAAAATTTGCAAAAAAAATGGGTTTGCAGAAAAGTGACCAGATCTCAGCACTGCTTAGCCCAAACTTTTGAAATTTTTACCCGATTTAAAAGTGGAATACCTCTCTGAATTTGTTGTTAAAATATCTATCTAGCTGCATTATTGGTTTATTTTCGAATTTTTGGTCAATATTTTGTAGTTTTTTATGACCCCCGACCTGTCAAAATTTGCAAAAAATGGGTTTGCAGAAAAGTGACCAGATCCCAGCACTGCTTAGCCCAAACTTTTGAAATTTTTACCCGATTTAAAAGTGAAATACCTCTCTGAATTTGTTGTTAAAATATCTATCTAGCTGCATTATTGGTTTATTTTCGAATTTTTGGTCAATATTTTGTAGTTTTTTATGACCCCCGACCTGTCAAAATTTGCAAAAAAAATGGGTTTGCAGAAAAGTGACCAGATCTCAGCACTGCTTAGCCCAAACTTTTGAAATTTTTACCCGATTTAAAAGTGGAATACCTCTCTGAATTTGTTGTTAAAATATCTATCTAGCTGCATTATTGGTTTATTTTCGAATTTTTGGTCAATATTTTGTCATTTTTTATGACCCCCGACCTGTCAAAAATTGCAAAAAATGGGTTTGCAGAAAAGTGACCAGATCCCAGCACTGCTTAGCCCAAACTTTTGAAATTTTTACCCGATTTAAAAGTGGAATACCTCTCTGAATTTGTTGTTAAAATATCTATCTAGCTGCATTATTGGTTTATTTTCGAATTTTTGGTCAATATTTTGTAGTTTTTTATGACCCCCGACCTGTCAAAATTTGCAAAAAATGGGTTTGCAGAAAAGTGACCAGATCCCAGCACTGCTTAGCCCATAACTTTTGAAATTTTTACCCGATTTAAAAGTGGAATACCTCTCTGAATTTGTTATTCGAATATCTATCTAGCTGCATTATTGGTTTATTTTCGAATTTTTGGTCAATATTTTGTAATTTTTTATGACCCCCGACCTGTCAAAATTTGCAAAAAATGGGTTTGCAGAAAAGTGACCAGAACCCAGCACTGCTTAGCCCAAACTTTTGAAATTTTTACCCGATTTAAAAGTGGAATACCTCTCTGAATTTGTTATTAAAATATCTATCTAGCTACATCATTGGTTTATTTTCGAATTTTTTGGTCAATGTTTCGTCATTTTTTATGACCCCCGACCTGTCAAAATTTGCAAAAAATGGGTTTGCAGAAAAGTGACCAGATCCCAGCACTGCTTAGCCCAAACTTTTGAAATTTTTACCCGATTTAAAAGTGGAATACCTCTCTGAATTTGTTATTAAAATATCTATCTAGCTGCATTATTGGTTTATTTTCGAATTTTTGGTCAATATTTTGTAATTTTTTATGACCCCCGACCTGTCAAAATTTGCAAAAAAATGGGTTTGCAGAAAAGTGACCAGATCCCAGCACTGCTTAGCCCAAACTTTTGAAATTTTTACCCGATTTAAAAGTGGAATACCTCTCTGAATTTGTTATTAAAATATCTATCTAGCTGCATTATTGGTTTATTTTCGAATTTTTGGTCAATATTTTGTAGTTTTTTATTACCCCCGACCTGTCAAAATTTGCAAAAAATGGGTTTGCAGAAAAGTGACCAGATCCCAGCACTGCTTAGCCCAAACTTTTGAAATTTTTACCCAATTTAAAAGTGGAATACCTCTCTGAATTTGTTGTTAAAATATCTATCTAGCTGCATTATTGGTTTATTTTCGAATTTTTGGTCAATATTTTTTAATTTTTTATGACCCCGACCTGTCAAAATTTGCAAAAAATGGGTTTGCAGAAAAGTGACCAGATCCCAGCACTGCTTAGCCCAAACTTTTGAAATTTTTACCCGATTTAAAAGTGGAATACCTCTCTGAATTTGTTGTTAAAATATCTATCTAGCTGCATTATTGGTTTATTTTCGAATTTTTGGTCAATATTTTGTAATTTTTTATGACCCCCGACCTGTCAAAATTTGCAAAAAATGGGTTTGCAGAAAAGTGACCAGATCCCAGCACTGCTTAGCCCAAACTTTTGAAATTTTTACCCGATTTAAAAGTGGAATACCTCTCTGAATTTGTTGTTAAAATATCTATCTAGCTGCATTATTGGTTTATTTTCGAATTTTTGGTCAATGTTTTGTAATTTTTTATGACCCCCGACCTGTCAAAATTTGCAAAAAATGGGTTTGCAGAAAAGTGACCAGATCCCAGCACTGCTTAGCCCAAACTTTTGAAATTTTTACCCGATTTAAAAGTGGAATACCTCTCTGAATTTGTTGTTAAAATATCTATCTAGCTGCATTATTGGTTTATTTTCGAATTTTTGGTCAATATTTTGTAGTTTTTTATGACCCCCGACCTGTCAAAATTTGCAAAAAATGGGTTTGCAGAAAAGTGACCAGATCTCAGCACTGCTTAGCCCAAACTTTTGAAATTTTTACCCGATTTAAAAGTGGAATACCTCTCTGAATTTGTTGTTAAAATATCTATCTAGCTGCATTATTGGTTTATTTTCGAATTTTTGGTCAATATTTTGTAGTTTTTTATGACCCCCGACCTGTCAAAATTTGCAAAAAATGGGTTTGCAGAAAAGTGACCAGATCTCAGCACTGCTTAGCCCAAACTTTTGAAATTTTTACCCGATTTAAAAGTGGAATACCTCTCTGAATTTGTTGTTAAAATATCTATCTAGCTGCATTATTGGTTTATTTTCGAATTTTCGGTCAATATTTTGTAATTTTTTATGACCCCCGACCTGTCAAAATTTGCAAAAAATGGGTTTGCAGAAAAGTGACCAGATCCCAGCACTGCTTAGCCCAAACTTTTGAAATTTTTACCCGATTTAAAAGTGAAATACCTCTCTGAATTTGTTGTTAAAATATCTATCTAGCTGCATTATTGGTTTATTTTCGAATTTTTGGTCAATATTTTGTAGTTTTTTATGACCCCCGACCTGTCAAAATTTGCAAAAAATGGGTTTGCAGAAAAGTGACCAGATCCCAGCACTGCTTAGCCCATAACTTTTGAAATTTTTACCCGATTTAAAAGTGGAATACCTCTCTGAATTTGTTATTCGAATATCTATCTAGCTGCATTATTGGTTTATTTTCGAATTTTTGGTCAATATTTTGTAATTTTTTATGACCCCCGACCTGTCAAAATTTGCAAAAAATGGGTTTGCAGAAAAGTGACCAGAACCCAGCACTGCTTAGCCCAAACTTTTGAAATTTTTACCCGATTTAAAAGTGGAATACCTCTCTGAATTTGTTATTAAAATATCTATCTAGCTACATCATTGGTTTATTTTCGAATTTTTGGTCAATGTTTTGTCATTTTTTATGACCCCCGACCTGTCAAAATTTGCAAAAAATGCGTTTCCAGAAAAGTGACCAGATCCCAGCACTGCTTAGCCCAAACTTTTGAAATTTTTACCCGATTTAAAAGTGGAATACCTCTCTGAATTTGTTATTAAAATATCTATCTAGCTGCATTATTGGTTTATTTTCGAATTTTTGGTCAATGTTTCGTCATTTTTTATGACCCCCGACCTGTCAAAATTTGCAAAAAAATGGGTTTGCAGAAAAGTGACCAGATCCCAGCACTGCTTATCCCATAACTTTTGAAATTTTTACCCGATTTAAAAGTGGAATACCTCTCTGAATTTGTTATTCGAATATCTATCTAGCTGCATTATTGGTTTATTTTCGAATTTTTGGTCAATATTTTGTAGTTTTTTATGACCCCCGACCTGTCAAAATTTGCAAAAAATGGGTTTGCAGAAAAGTGACCAGAACCCAGAACTGCTTAGCCCATAACTTTTGAAATTTTTACCCGATTTAAAAGTGGAATACCTCTCTGAATTTGTTATTAAAATATCTATCTAGCTGCATTATTGGTTTATTTTCGAATTTTTGGTCAATGTTTCGTCATTTTTTATGACCCCCGACCTGTCAAAATTTGCAAAAAATGGGTTTGCAGAAAAGTGACCAGATCCCAGCACTGCTTAGCCCAAACTTTTGAAATTTTTACCCGATTTAAAAGTGGAATACCTCTCTGAATTTGTTGTTAAAATATCTATCTAGCTGCATTATTGGTTTATTTTCGAATTTTTGGTCAATATTTTGTAGTTTTTTATGACCCCCGACCTGTCAAAATTTGCAAAAAATGGGTTTGCAGAAAAGTGACCAGATCCCAGCACTGTTTAGCCCAAACTTTTGAAATTTTTACCCGATTTAAAAGTGGAATACCTCTCTGAATTTGTTGTTAAAATATCTATCTAGCTGCATTATTGGTTTATTTTCGAATTTTTGGTCAATATTTTGTAGTTTTTTATGACCCCCGACCTGTCAAAATTTGCAAAAAATGGGTTTGCAGAAAAGTGACCAGATCCCAGCACTGCTTAGCCCAAACTTTTGAAATTTTTACCCGATTTAAAAGTGGAATACCTCTCTGAATTTGTTGTTAAAATATCTATCTAGCTGCATTATTGGTTTATTTTCGAATTTTTGGTCAATATTTTGTAGTTTTTTATGACCCCCGACCTGTCAAAATTTGCAAAAAAAATTGGTTTGCAGAAAACTGACCAGATCTCAGCACTGCTTATCCCATAACTTTTGAAATTTTTACCCGATTTAAAAGTGGAATACCTCTCTGAATTTGTTGTTAAAATATCTATCTAGCTGCATTATTGGTTTATTTTCGAATTTTTGGTCAATATTTTGTCATTTTTTATGACCCCCGACCTGTCAAAATTTGCAAAAAATGGGTTTGCAGAAAAGTGACCAGATCCCAGCACTGCTTAGCCCAAACTTTTGAAATTTTTACCCGATTTAAAAGTGGAATACCTCTCTGAATTTGTTGTTAAAATATCTATCTAACTGCATTATTGGTTTATTTTCGAATTTTTGGTCAATATTTTGTAGTTTTTTATGACCCCCGACCTGTCAAAATTTGCAAAAAATGGGTTTGCAGAAAAGTGACCAGATCCCAGCACTGCTTAGCCCATAACTTTTGAAATTTTTACCCGATTTAAAAGTGGAATACCTCTCTGAATTTGTTATTAAAATATCTATCTAGCTGCATTATTGGTTTATTTTCGAATTTTTGGTCAATATTTTGTAATTTTTTATGACCCCCGACCTGTCAAAATTTGCAAAAAATGGGTTTGCAGAAAAGTGACCAGAACCCAGCACTGCTTAGCCCAAACTTTTGAAATTTTTACCCGATTTAAAAGTGGAATACCTCTCTGAATTTGTTATTAAAATATCTATCTAGCTACATCATTGGTTTATTTTCGAATTTTTGGTCAATGTTTCGTCATTTTTTATGTCCCCCGACCTGTCAAAATTTGCAAAAAATGGGTTTGCAGAAAAGTGACCAGATCCCAGCACTGCTTAGCCCAAACTTTTGAAATTTTTACCCGATTTAAAAGTGGAATACCTCTCTGAATTTGTTATTCGAATATCTATCTAGCTGCATTATTGGTTTATTTTCGAATTTTTGGTCAATATTTTGTAGTTTTTTATGACCCCCGACCTGTCAAAATTTGCAAAAAATGGGTTTGCAGAAAAGTGACCAGATCCCAGCACTGCTTAGCCCAAACTTTTGAAATTTTTACCCGATTTAAAAGTGGAATACCTCTCTGAATTTGTTATTAAAATATCTATCTAGCTGCATTATTGGTTTATTTTCGAATTTTTGGTCAATATTTTGTAATTTTTTATGACCCCCGACCTGTCAAAATTTGCAAAAAATGGGTTTGCAGAAAAGTGACCAGATCCCAGCACTGCTTAGCCCAAACTTTTGAAATTTTTACCCGATTTAAAAGTGGAATACCTCTCTGAATTTGTTGTTAAAATATCTATCTAGCTGCATTATTGGTTTATTTTCGAATTTTTGGTCAATATTTTGTAGTTTTTTATGACCCCCGACCTGTCAAAATTTGCAAAAAATGGGTTTGCAGAAAAGTGACCAGATCCCAGCACTGCTTAGCCCAAACTTTTGAAATTTTTACCCGATTTAAAAGTGGAATACCTCTCTGAATTTGTTGTTAAAATATCTATCTAGCTGCATTATTGGTTTATTTTCGAATTTTTGGTCAATATTTTGTAGTTTTTTATGACCCCCGACCTGTCAAAATTTGCAAAAAAATGGGTTTGCAGAAAAGTGACCAGATCCCAGCACTGCTTAGCCCAAACTTTTGAAATTTTTACCCGATTTAAAAGTGGAATACCTCTCTGAATTTGTTGTTAAAATATCTATCTAGCTGCATTATTGGTTTATTTTCGAATTTTTGGTCAATATTTTTTAATTTTTTATGACCCCCGACCTGTCAAAATTTGCAAAAAATGGGTTTGCAGAAAAGTGACCAGATCCCAGCACTGCTTAGCCCAAACTTTTGAAATGTTTACCCGATTTAAAAGTGGAATACCTCTCTGAATTTGTTGTTAAAATATCTATCTAACTGCATTATTGGTTTATTTTCGAATTTTTGGTCAATATTTTGTAGTTTTTTATGACCCCCGACCTGTCAAAATTTGCAAAAAATGGGTTTGCAGAAAAGTGACCAGATCCCAGCACTGCTTAGCCCAAACTTTTGAAATTTTTACCCGATTTAAAAGTGGAATACCTCTCTGAATTTGTTATTTGAATATCTATCTAGCTGCATTATTGGTTTATTTTCGAATTTTTGGTTAATATTTTGTAATTTTTTATGACCCCCGACCTGTCGAAATTTGCAAAAAATGGGTTTGCAGAAAAGTGACCAGATCCCAGCACTGCTTATCCCATAACTTTTGAAATTTTTACCCGATTTAAAAGTGGAATACCTCTCTGAATTTGTTATTTGAATATCTATCTAGCTGCATTATTGGTTTATTTTCGAATTTTTGGTTAATATTTTGTAATTTTTTATGACCCCCGACCTGTCAAAATTTGCAAAAAAAATGGGTTTGCAGAAAAGTGACCAGATCCCAGCACTGCTTAGCCCAAACTTTTCAAATTTTTACCCGATTTAAAAGTGGAATACCTCTCTGAATTTGTTGTTAAAATATCTATCTAACTGCATTATTGGTTTATTTTCGAATTTTTGGTCAATATTTTGTCATTTTTTATGACCCCCGACCTGTCAAAATTTGCAAAAAAAATGGGTTTGCAGAAAAGTGACCAGATCCCAGCACTGCTTAGCCCAAACTTTTGAAATTTTTACCCGATTTAAAAGTGGAATACCTCTCTGAATTTGTTATTAAAATATCTATCTAGCTACATCATTGGTTTATTTTCGAATTTTTGATCAATGTTTCGTCATTTTTTATGACCCCCGACCTGACAAAATTTGCAAAAAATGGGTTTGCAGAAAAGTGACCAGATCCCAGCACTGCTTAGCCCAAACTTTTGAAATTTTTACCCGATTTAAAAGTGGAATACCTCTCTGAATTTGTTATTAAAATATCTATCTAGCTGCATTATTGGTTTATTTTCGAATTTTTGGTCAATATTTTGTAGTTTTTTATGACCCCCGACTTGTTAAAATTTGCAAAAAATGGGTTTGCAGAAAAGTGACCAGATCCCAGCACTGCTTATCCCAAACCTTTTGAAATTTTTACCCAATTTAAAAGTGGAATACCTCTCTGAATTTGTTGTTAAAATATCTATCTAGCTGCATTATTGGTTTATTTTCGAATTTTTGGTCAATATTTTTTAATTTTTTATGACCCCCGACCTGTCAAAATTTGCAAAAAATGGGTTTGCAGAAAAGTGACTAGATCCCAGCACTGCTTAGCCCAAACTTTTGAAATTTTTACCCGATTTAAAAGTGGAATACCTCTCTGAATTTGTTGTTAAAATATCTATCTAGCTGCATTATTGGTTTATTTTCGAATTTTTGGTCAATATTTTGTAATTTTTTATGACCCCCGACCTGTCAAAATTTGCAAAAAATGGGTTTGCAGAAAAGTGACCAGATCCCAGCACTGCTTAGCCCAAACTTTTGAAATTTTTACCCGATTTAAAAGTGGAATACCTCTCTGAATTTGTTGTTAAAATATCTATCTAGCTGCATTATTGGTTTATTTTCGAATTTTTGGTCAATATTTTGTAATTTTTTATGACCCCCGACCTGTCAAAATTTGCAAAAAATGGGTTTGCAGAAAAGTGACCAGAACCCAGAACTGCTTAGCCCATAACTTTTGAAATTTTTACCCGATTTAAAAGTGGAATACCTCTCTGAATTTGTTATTAAAATATCTATCTAGCTGCATTATTGGTTTATTTTCGAATTTTTGGTCAATGTTTCGTCATTTTTTATGACCCCCGACCTGTCAAAATTTGCAAAAAATGGGTTTGCAGAAAAGTGACCAGATCCCAGCACTGCTTACCCAAACCTTTTGAAATTTTTACCCGATTTAAAAGTGGAATACCTCTCTGAATTTTCTATTAAAATATCTATCTAGCTGCATTATTGGTTTATTTTCGAATTTTTGGTCAATATTTTTTAATTTTTTATGACCGACCTGTCAAAATTTGCAAAAAATGGGTTTGCAGAAAAGTGACCAGATCCCAGCACTGCTTAGCCCATAACATTTGAAATTTTTACCCGATTTAAAAGTGGAATACCTCTCTGAATTTGTTGTTAAAATATCTATCTAGCTGCATTATTGGTTTATTTTCGAATTTTTGGTCAATATTTTGTAGTTTTTTATGACCCCCGACCTGTCAAAATTTGCAAAAAAAAATGGGTTTGCAGAAAAGTGACCAGATCCCAGCACTGCTTAGCCCAAACTTTTGAAATTTTGACCCGATTTAAAAGTGGAATACCTCTCTGAATTTGTTGTTAAAATATCTATCTAGCTACATCATTGGTTTATTTTCGAATTTTTGGTCAATGTTTCGTCATTTTTTATGACCCCCGACCTGTCAAAATTTCCAAAAAATGGGTTTGCAGAAAAGTGACCAGATCCCAGCACTGCTTAGCCCATAACTTTTGAAATTTTTACCCGATTTAAAAGTGGAATACCTCCCTGAATTTGTTATTAAAATATCTATCTAGCTGCATTATTGGTTTATTTTCGAATTTTTGGTCAATATTTTGTAATTTTTTATGACCCCCGACCTGTCAAAATTTGCAAAAAATGGGTTTGCAGAAAAGTGACCAGAACCCAGAACTGCTTAGCCCATAACTTTTGAAATTTTTACCCGATTTAAAAGTGGAATACCTCTCTGAATTTGTTATTAAAATATCTATCTAGCTGCATTATTGGTTTATTTTCGAATTTTTGGTCAATATTTTGTAGTTTTTTATGACCCCCGACCTGTCAAAATTTGCAAAAAATGGGTTTGCAGAAAAGTGACCAGAACCCAGCACTGCTTAGCCCATAACTTTTGAAATTTTTACCCGATTTAAAAGTGGAATACCTCCCTGAATTTGTTATTAAAATATCTATCTAGCTGCATTATTGGTTTATTTTCGAATTTTTGGTCAATATTTTGTAATTTTTTATGACCCCCGACCTGTCAAAATTTGCAAAAAATGGGTTTGCAGAAAAGTGACCAGAACCCAGAACTGCTTAGCCCATAACTTTTGAAATTTTTACCCGATTTAAAAGTGGAATACCTCTCTGAATTTGTTATTAAAATATCTATCTAGCTGCATTATTGGTTTATTTTCGAATTTTTGGTCAATATTTTGTAGTTTTTTATGACCCCCGACTTGTTAAAATTTGCAAAAAATGGGTTTGCAGAAAAGTGACCAGATCCCAGCACTGCTTATCCCAAACCTTTTGAAATTTTTACCCGATTTAAAAGTGGAATACCTCTCTGAATTTTCTATTAAAATATCTATCTAGCTGCATTATTGGTTTATTTTCGAATTTTTGGTCAATATTTTTTAATTTTTTATGACCCCCGACCTGTCAAAATTTGCAAAAAATGGGTTTGCAGAAAAGTGACCAGATCCCAGCACTGCTTACCCAAACCTTTTGAAATTTTTACCCGATTTAAAAGTGGAATACCTCTCTGAATTTTCTATTAAAATATCTATCTAGCTGCATTATTGGTTTATTTTCGAATTTTTGGTCAATGTTTCGTCATTTTTTATGACCCCCGACCTGTCAAAATTTGCAAAAAAATGGGTTTGCAGAAAAGTGACCAGATCCCAGCACTGCTTATCCCATAACTTTTGAAATTTTTACCCGATTTAAAAGTGGAATACCTCTCTGAATTTGTTGTTAAAATATCTATCTAGCTGCATTATTGGTTTATTTTCGAATTTTTGGTCAATATTTTGTAATTTTTTATGACCCCCGACCTGTCAAAATTTGCAAAAAATGGGTTTGCAGAAAAGTGACAAGATCCCAGCACTGCTTAGCCCAAACTTTTGAAATTTTTACCCGATTTAAAAGTGGAATACCTCTCTGAATTTGTTGTTAAAATATCTATCTAGCTGCATTATTGGTTTATTTTCGAATTTTTGGTCAATATTTTGTAATTTTTTATGACCCCCGACCTGTCAAAATTTGCAAAAAATGGGTTTGCAGAAAAGTGACCAGATCCCAGCACTGCTTAGCCCAAACTTTTGAAATTTTTACCCGATTTAAAAGTGGAATACCTCTCTGAATTTGTTGTTAAAATATCTATCTAGCTGCATTATTGGTTTATTTTCGAATTTTTGGTCAATATTTTGTAATTTTTTATGACCCCCGACCTGTCAAAATTTGCAAAAAATGGGTTTGCAGAAAAGTGACCAGATCCCAGCACTGCTTAGCCCATAACTTTTGAAATTTTTACCCGATTTAAAAGTGGAATACCTCTCTGAATTCGTTGTTAAAATATCTATCTAGCTGCATTATTGGTTTATTTTCGAATTTTTGGTCAATATTTTGTAATTTTTTATGACCCCCGACCTGTCAAAATTTGCAAAAAAATGGGTTTGCAGAAAAGTGACCAGATCCCAGCACTGCTTAGCCCATAACATTTGAAATTTTTACCCGATTTAAAAGTGGAATACCTCTCTGAATTTGTTGTTAAAATATCTATCTAGCTGCATTATTGGTTTATTTTCGAATTTTTGGTCAATATTTTGTAGTTTTTTATGACCCCCGACCTGTCAAAATTTGCAAAAAAAAATGGGTTTGCAGAAAAGTGACCAGATCCCAGCACTGCTTAGCCCAAACTTTTGAAATTTTGACCCGATTTAAAAGTGGAATACCTCTCTGAATTTGTTGTTAAAATATCTATCTAGCTACATCATTGGTTTATTTTCGAATTTTTGGTCAATGTTTCGTCATTTTTTATGACCCCCGACCTGTCAAAATTTCCAAAAAATGGGTTTGCAGAAAAGTGACCAGATCCCAGCACTGCTTAGCCCATAACTTTTGAAATTTTTACCCGATTTAAAAGTGGAATACCTCCCTGAATTTGTTATTAAAATATCTATCTAGCTGCATTATTGGTTTATTTTCGAATTTTTGGTCAATATTTTGTAATTTTTTATGACCCCCGACCTGTCAAAATTTGCAAAAAATGGGTTTGCAGAAAAGTGACCAGAACCCAGCACTGCTTAGCCCATAACTTTTGAAATTTTTACCCGATTTAAAAGTGGAATACCTCTCTGAATTTGTTATTAAAATATCTATCTAGCTGCATTATTGGTTTATTTTCGAATTTTTGGTCAATATTTTGTAGTTTTTTATGACCCCCGACCTGTCAAAATTTGCAAAAAATGGGTTTGCAGAAAAGTGACCAGAACCCAGCACTGCTTAGCCCATAACTTTTGAAATTTTTACCCGATTTAAAAGTGGAATACCTCTCTGAATTTGTTATTAAAATATCTATCTAGCTGCATTATTGGTTTATTTTCGAATTTTTGGTCAATATTTTGTAATTTTTTATGACCCCCGACCTGTCAAAATTTGCAAAAAATGGGTTTGCAGAAAAGTGACCAGAACCCAGCACTGCTTAGCCCATAACTTTTGAAATTTTTACCCGATTTAAAAGTGGAATACCTCTCTGAATTTGTTATTAAAATATCTATCTAGCTGCATTATTGGTTTATTTTCGAATTTTTGGTCAATATTTTGTATTTTTTATGACCCCCGACTTGTCAAAATTTGCAAAAAATGGGTTTGCAGAAAAGTGACCAGATCCCAGCACTGCTTAGCCCAAACCTTTTGAAATTTTTACCCGATTTAAAAGTGGAATACCTCTCTGAATTTGTCTATTAAAATATCTATCTAGCTGCATTATTGGTTTATTTTCGAATTTTTGGTCAATATTTTTTAATTTTTTATGACCCCCGACCTGTCAAAATTTGCAAAAAATGGGTTTGCAGAAAAGTGACCAGATCCCAGCACTGCTTAGCCCATAACCTTTTGAAATTTTTACCCGATTTAAAAGTGGAATACCTCTCTGAATTTGTCTGTTAAAATATCTATCTAGCTGCATTATTGGTTTATTTTCGAATTTTTGGTCAATGTTTTGTCATTTTTTATGACCCCCGACCTGTCAAAATTTGCAAAAAATGGGTTTGCAGAAAAGTGACCAGATCCCAGCACTGCTTATCCCATAACTTTTGAAATTTTTACCCGATTTAAAAGTGGAATACCTCTCTGAATTTGTTGTTAAAATATCTATCTAGCTGCATTATTGGTTTATTTTCGAATTTTTGGTCAATATTTTGTAATTTTTTATGACCCCCGACCTGTCAAAATTTGCAAAAAATGGGTTTGCAGAAAAGTGACCAGATCCCAGCACTGCTTAGCCCATAACTTTTGAAATTTTTACCCGATTTAAAAGTGGAATACCTCTCTGAATTTGTTGTTAAAATATCTATCTAGCTGCATTATTGGTTTATTTTCGAATTTTTGGTCAATATTTTGTAATTTTTTATGACCCCCGACCTGTCAAAATTTGCAAAAAATGGGTTTGCAGAAAAGTGACCAGATCCCAGCACTGCTTAGCCCAAACTTTTGAAATTTTTACCCGATTTAAAAGTGGAATACCTCTCTGAATTTGTTGTTAAAATATCTATCTAGCTGCATTATTGGTTTATTTTCGAATTTTTGGTCAATATTTTGTAATTTTTTATGACCCCCGACCTGTCAAAATTTGCAAAAAATGGGTTTGCAGAAAAGTGACCAGATCCCAGCACTGCTTAGCCCAAACTTTTGAAATTTTTACCCGATTTAAAAGTGGAATACCTCTCTGAATTTGTTGTTAAAATATCTATCTAGCTGCATTATTGGTTTATTTTCGAATTTTTGGTCAATATTTTGTAATTTTTTATGACCCCCGACCTGTCAAAATTTGCAAAAAATGGGTTTTGCAGAAAAGTGACCAGATCCCAGCACTGCTTAGCCCAAACTTTTGAAATTTTTACCCGATTTAAAAGTGGAATACCTCTCTGAATTTGTTGTTAAAATATCTATCTAGCTGCATTATTGGTTTATTTTCGAATTTTTGGTCAATATTTTGTAATTTTTTATGACCCCCGACCTGTCAAAATTTGCAAAAAATGGGTTTGCAGAAAAGTGACCAGATCCCAGCACTGCTTAGCCCAAACTTTTGAAATTTTTACCCGATTTAAAAGTGGAATACCTCTCTGAATTTGTTATTAAAATATCTATCTAGCTGCATTATTGGTTTATTTTCGAATTTTTGGTCAATATTTTGTAGTTTTTTATGACCCCCGACCTGTCAAAATTTGCAAAAAATGGGTTTGCAGAAAAGTGACCAGAACCCAGCACTGCTTAGCCCAAACTTTTGAAATTTTTACCCGATTTAAAAGTGGAATACCTCTCTGAATTTGTTGTTAAAAT
Source organism: Drosophila ficusphila (assembly GCF_018152265.1). Classification (NCBI taxonomy): domain Eukaryota; kingdom Metazoa; phylum Arthropoda; class Insecta; order Diptera; family Drosophilidae; genus Drosophila; species Drosophila ficusphila. The sequence goes on from NW_025064559.1 coordinate 69,000, forward strand.
ATCTATCTAGCTGCATTATTGGTTTATTTTCGAATTTTTGGTCAATATTTTGTAATTTTTTATGACCCCCGACCAGTCAAAATTTGCAAAAAATGGGTTTGCAGAAAAGTGACCAGATCCCAGCACTGCTTAGCCCATAACTTTTAAAATTTTTACCCGATTTAAAAGTGGAATACCTCTCTGAATTTGTTGTTAAAATATCTATCTAGCTGCATTATTGGTTTATTTTCGAATTTTTGGTCAATGTTTCGTCATTTTTTATGACCCCCGACCTGTCAAAATTTGCAAAAAAATGGGTTTGCAGAAAAGTGACCAGATCCCAGCACTGCTTAGCCCAAACTTTTGAAATTTTTACCCGATTTAAAAGTGGAATACCTCTCTGAATTTGTTATTAAAATATCTATCTAGCTGCATTATTGGTTTATTTTCGAATTTTTGGTCAATATTTTGTAATTTTTTATAACCCCCGACCTGTCAAAATTTGCAAAAAATGGGTTTGCAGAAAAGTGACCAGATCCCAGCACTGCTTAGCCCAAACTTTTGAAATTTTTACCCGATTTAAAAGTGGAATACCTCTCTGAATTTGTTGTTAAAATATCTATCTAGCTGCATTATTGGTTTATTTTCGAATTTTTGGTCAATATTTTGTAGTTTTTTATGACCCCCGACCTGTCAAAATTTGCAAAAAATGGGTTTGCAGAAAAGTGACCAGATCCCAGCACTGCTTAGCCCAAACTTTTGAAATTTTTACCCGATTTAAAAGTGGAATACCTCTCTGAATTTGTTGTTAAAATATCTATCTAGCTGCATTATTGGTTTATTTTCGAATTTTTGGTCAATATTTTGTAATTTTTTATGACCCCCGACCTGTCAAAATTTGCAAAAAATGGGTTTTGCAGAAAAGTGACCAGATCCCAGCACTGCTTAGCCCAAACTTTTGAAATTTTTACCCGATTTAAAAGTGGAATACCTCTCTGAATTTGTTGTTAAAATATCTATCTAGCTGCATTATTGGTTTATTTTCGAATTTTTGGTCAATATTTTGTAATTTTTTATGACCCCCGACCTGTCAAAATTTGCAAAAAATGGGTTTTGCAGAAAAGTGACCAGATCCCAGCACTGCTTAGCCCAAACTTTTGAAATTTTTACCCGATTTAAAAGTGGAATACCTCTCTGAATTTGTTATTAAAATATCTATCTAGCTGCATTATTGGTTTATTTTCGAATTTTTGGTCAATATTTTGTAGTTTTTTATGACCCCCGACCTGTCAAAATTTGCAAAAAATGGGTTTGCAGAAAAGTGACCAGAACCCAGCACTGCTTAGCCCAAACTTTTGAAATTTTTACCCGATTTAAAAGTGGAATACCTCTCTGAATTTGTTGTTAAAATATCTATCTAGCTGCATTATTGGTTTATTTTCGAATTTTTGGTCAATATTTTGTAATTTTTTATGACCCCCGACCAGTCAAAATTTGCAAAAAATGGGTTTGCAGAAAAGTGACCAGATCCCAGCACTGCTTAGCCCATAACTTTTAAAATTTTTACCCGATTTAAAAGTGGAATACCTCTCTGAATTTGTTATTAAAATATCTATCTAGCTGCATTATTGGTTTATTTTCGAATTTTTGGTCAATATTTTGTAGTTTTTTATGACCCCCGACTTGTTAAAATTTGCAAAAAATGGGTTTGCAGATAAGTGACCAGATCCCAGCACTGCTTATCCCAAACCTTTTGAAATTTTTACCCGATTTAAAAGTGGAATACCTCTCTGAATTTGCTATTAAAATATCTATCTAGCTGCATTATTGGTTTATTTTCGAATTTTTGGTCAATATTTTTTAATTTTTTATGACCCCCGACCTGTCAAAATTTGCAAAAAATGGGTTTGCAGAAAAGTGACCAGATCCCAGCACTGCTTAGCCCAAACTTTTGAAATTTTTACCCGATTTAAAAGTGGAATACCTCTCTGAATTTGTTGTTAAAATATCTATCTAGCTGCATTATTGGTTTATTTTCGAATTTTTGGTCAATATTTTGTAATTTTTTATGACCCCCGACCTGTCAAAATTTGCAAAAAATGGGTTTGCAGAAAAGTGACCAGATCCCAGCACTGCTTAGCCCATAACTTTTGAAATTTTTACCCGATTTAAAAGTGGAATACCTCTCTGAATTTGTTGTTAAAATATCTATCTAGCTGCATTATTGGTTTATTTTCGAATTTTTGGTCAATATTTTGTAATTTTTTATGACCCCCGACCTGTCAAAATTTGCAAAAAATGGGTTTGCAGAAAAGTGACCAGATCCCAGCACTGCTTAGCCCAAACTTTTGAAATTTTTACCCGATTTAAAAGTGGAATACCTCTCTGAATTTGTTGTTAAAATATCTATCTAGCTGCATTATTGGTTTATTTTCGAATTTTTGGTCAATATTTTGTAATTTTTTATGACCCCCGACCTGTCAAAATTTGCAAAAAATGGGTTTGCAGAAAAGTGACCAGATCCCAGCACTGCTTAGCCCAAACTTTTGAAATTTTTACCCGATTTAAAAGTGGAATACCTCTCTGAATTTGTTGTTAAAATATCTATCTAGCTGCATTATTGGTTTATTTTCGAATTTTTGGTCAATATTTTGTAATTTTTTATGACCCCCGACCAGTCAAAATTTGCAAAAAATGGGTTTGCAGAAAAGTGACCAGATCCCAGCACTGCTTAGCCCATAACTTTTAAAATTTTTACCCGATTTAAAAGTGGAATACCTCTCTGAATTTGTTATTAAAATATCTATCTAGCTGCATTATTGGTTTATTTTCGAATTTTTGGTCAATATTTTGTAGTTTTTTATGACCCCCGACTTGTTAAAATTTGCAAAAAATGGGTTTGCAGAAAAGTGACCAGATCCCAGCACTGCTTAGCCCAAACCTTTTGAAATTTTTACCCGATTTAAAAGTGGAATACCTCTCTGAATTTGTTATTAAAATATCTATCTAGCTGCATTATTGGTTTATTTTCGAATTTTTGGTCAATATTTTGTAATTTTTTATGACCCCCGACCTGTCAAAATTTGCAAAAAATGGGTTTGCAGAAAAGTGACCAGATCCCAGCACTGCTTAGCCCAAACTTTTGAAATTTTTACCCGATTTAAAAGTGGAATACCTCTCTGAATTTGTTGTTAAAATATCTATCTAGCTGCATTATTGGTTTATTTTCGAATTTTTGGTCAATATTTTGTAATTTTTTATGACCCCCGACCTGTCAAAATTTGCAAAAAAATGGGTTTGCAGAAAAGTGACCAGATCCCAGCACTGCTTAGCCCATAACTTTTGAAATTTTTACCCGATTTAAAAGTGGAATACCTCTCTGAATTTGTTGTTAAAATATCTATCTAGCTGCATTATTGGTTTATTTTCGAATTTTTGGTCAATATTTTGTAATTTTTTATGACCCCCGACCTGTCAAAATTTGCAAAAAATGGGTTTGCAGAAAAGTGACCAGATCCCAGCACTGCTTAGCCCATAACTTTTGAAATTTTTACCCGATTTAAAAGTGGAATACCTCTCTGAATTTGTTATTAAAATATCTATCTAGCTGCATTATTGGTTTATTTTCGAATTTTTGGTCAATATTTTGTAATTTTTTATGACCCCCGACCTGTCAAAATTTGCAAAAAATGGGTTTGCAGAAAAGTGACCAGATCCCAGCACTGCTTAGCCCAAACTTTTGAAATTTTTACCCGATTTAAAAGTGGAATACCTCTCTGAATTTGTTATTAAAATATCTATCTAGCTGCATTATTGGTTTATTTTCGAATTTTTGGTCAATATTTTGTAATTTTTTATGACCCCCGACCTGTCAAAATTTGCAAAAAATGGGTTTGCAGAAAAGTGACCAGATCCCAGCACTGCTTAGCCCAAACTTTTGAAATTTTTACCCGATTTAAAAGTGGAATACCTCTCTGAATTTGTTATTAAAATATCTATCTAGCTGCATTATTGGTTTATTTTCGAATTTTTGGTCAATATTTTGTAATTTTTTATGACCCCCGACCTGTCAAAATTTGCAAAAAATGGGTTTGCAGAAAAGTGACCAGATCCCAGCACTGCTTATCCCATAACTTTTGAAATTTTTACCCGATTTAAAAGTGGAATACCTCTCTGAATTTGTTGTTAAAATATCTATCTAGCTGCATTATTGGTTTATTTTCGAATTTTTGGTCAATATTTTGTAATTTTTTATGACCCCCGACCTGTCAAAATTTGCAAAAAAATGGGTTTGCAGAAAAGTGACCAGATCCCAGCACTGCTTAGCCCATAACTTTTGAAATTTTTACCCGATTTAAAAGTGGAATACCTCTCTGAATTTGTTATTAAAATATCTATCTAGCTGCATTATTGGTTTATTTTCGAATTTTTGGTCAATATTTTGTAATTTTTTATGACCCCCGACCTGTCAAAATTTGCAAAAAAATGGGTTTGCAGAAAAGTGACCAGATCCCAGCACTGCTTATCCCATAACTTTTGAAATTTTTACCCGATTTAAAAGTGGAATGCCTCTCTGAATTTGTTATTAAAATATCTATCTAGCTACATCATTGGTTTATTTTCGAATTTTTGGTCAATATTTTGTCATTTTTTATGACCCCCGACCTGTCAAAATTTGCAAAAAATGGGTTTGCAGAAAAGTGACCAGATCCCAGCACTGCTTAGCCCAAACTTTTGAAATTTTTACCCGATTTAAAAGTGGAATACCTCTCTGAATTTGTTGTTAAAATATCTATCTAGCTGCATTATTGGTTTATTTTCGAATTTTTGGTCAATATTTTGTAATTTTTTATGACCCCCGACCTGTCAAAATTTGCAAAAAAATGGGTTTGCAGAAAAGTGACCAGATCCCAGCACTGCTTAGCCCATAACTTTTGAAATTTTTACCCGATTTAAAAGTGGAATGCCTCTCTGAATTTGTTATTAAAATATCTATCTAGCTGCATTATTGGTTTATTTTCGAATTTTTGGTCAATATTTTGTAATTTTTTATGACCCCCGACCTGTCAAAATTTGCAAAAAAATGGGTTTGCAGAAAAGTGACCAGATCCCAGCACTGCTTATCCCATAACTTTTGAAATTTTTACCCGATTTAAAAGTGGAATACCTCTCTGAATTTGTTATTAAAATATCTATCTAGCTGCATTATTGGTTTATTTTCGAATTTTTGGTCAATATTTTGTAATTTTTTATGACCCCCGACCTGTCAAAATTTGCAAAAAAATGGGTTTGCAGAAAAGTGACCAGATCCCAGCACTGCTTATCCCATAACTTTTGAAATTTTTACCCGATTTAAAAGTGGAATACCTCTCTGAATTTGTTGTTAAAATATCTATCTAGCTGCATTATTGGTTTATTTTCGAATTTTTGGTCAATATTTTGTAATTTTTTATGACCCCCGACCTGTCAAAATTTGCAAAAAATGGGTTTGCAGAAAAGTGACCAGATCCCAGCACTGCTTAGCCCAAACTTTTGAAATTTTTACCCGATTTAAAAGTGGAATACCTCTCTGAATTTGTTATTAAAATATCTATCTAGCTGCATTATTGGTTTATTTTCGAATTTTTGGTCAATATTTTGTAATTTTTTATGACCCCCCGACCTGTCAAAATTTGCAAAAAAATGGGTTTGCAGAAAAGTGACCAGATCCCAGCACTGCTTAGCCCATAACTTTTGAAATTTTTACCCGATTTAAAAGTGGAATACCTCTCTGAATTTGTTATTAAAATATCTATCTAGCTGCATTATTGGTTTATTTTCGAATTTTTGGTCAATATTTTGTAATTTTTTATGACCCCCGACCTGTCAAAATTTGCAAAAAATGGGTTTGCAGAAAAGTGACCAGATCCCAGCACTGCTTAGCCCATAACTTTTGAAATTTTTACCCGATTTAAAAGTGGAATACCTCTCTGAATTTGTTGTTAAAATATCTATCTAGCTGCATTATTGGTTTATTTTCGAATTTTTGGTCAATATTTTGTAATTTTTTATGACCCCCGACCTGTCAAAATTTGCAAAAAATGGGTTTGCAGAAAAGTGACCAGATCCCAGCACTGCTTAGCCCAAACTTTTGAAATTTTTACCCGATTTAAAAGTGGAATACCTCTCTGAATTTGTTGTTAAAATATCTATCTAGCTGCATTATTGGTTTATTTTCGAATTTTTGGTCAATATTTTGTAATTTTTTATGACCCCCGACCTGTCAAAATTTGCAAAAAATGGGTTTGCAGAAAAGTGAACAGATCCCAGCACTGCTTAGCCCATAACTTTTGAAATTTTTACCCGATTTAAAAGTGGAATACTTCTCTGAATTTGTTATTCGAATATCTATCTAGCTGCATTATTGGTTTATTTTCGAATTTTTGGTCAATATTTTGTAATTTTTTATGACCCCCGACCTGTCAAAATTTGCAAAAAATGGGTTTGCAGAAAAGTGACCAGAACCCAGCACTGCTTAGCCCATAACTTTTGAAATTTTTACCCGATTTAAAAGTGGAATACCTCTCTGAATTTGTTATTAAAATATCTGTAGCGTAGTACAAATTTGTGTTTATTTGGGATAGTTACAAGTTCTTATGAACATAAGTGAATTTTTCAATTTGATTTTAAATTATTAACAGAACGGAAATGACCGACTTCTTTTCGGAACCACGCTTTTTTATATCTACTCCGGTTGGCTTCTCTCTTAACACTCGCCTCTATCCGTCTCGCCACAGATCTTCATTTGTACTCGATATTTTAATAAAGAATCGATACTACTAAATGGCATCGATAAAAAATACTAAAATAAAATTAACGGGCTTTTCTTAATATAAAATGAATACGAACTTAAAGGAAACGTTGCAAAATATATCATTCTCTTACCTCTGCTTATATTGATGTTGTGTTTAAATAGGAGAATAACTACCACTAACTTCCCCAATCCTACATTCGGCCATCCTGACAATTTATTCGTCCCTGAATAAACTCCACTTCTTCATGAACTCGGCTGCTGTAGTTGTTACTTTTGGACCCTCCTGATTTCCGATTTTTTCAACTTCATAACGCCCATGCTTCATTTTCTTTGTGACCTTATAGGGTCCGAAGAATTTAGGTCTGAGTTTCATTCCTACTCCATATTGGGTTCGCTTTATACCTACGAGATCACCTATTTTGTAGTCTGTTTCAATCTTTCTTTTTTGGTTAAAAGTATTCCTATTCTCCTGTTGTATTTTCTCAATATTTTCCTGCGCTTTCTTCCTTATGTCGTCACGTTCGTCAGCAAGTTCTTCAATGTCAATGTCGTCGAGAAGTCTTCTTAAGTCGTCATCTTTCTTACGCATATTCAGTCCTGTGAGGATTTTAAAGGGAGAATATTTTGTCATTCTCGGTGGTGTGTCGTTGATAATTTTCTGGACTCTGTCCACATGACAATACCAATTCGCCTGGTTGTTTTGGCAAAGTTTGCTCAGCATAGGGATTACAATTTTATGGATCCTTTCCACTTGTCCATTACCCCTCGGCATGCCTGTTGTTATGTGTAATAGTTGAATTCCTTGGGTTGTACAGTACTCCTTAAATGTACTTGACGTGAATGCGGTGCCTCTGTCCGTTACAATGCGTCGAGGGTTTCCGAAAATCGCAGACTGTTTCTCTAGCCTGTTCACTACTTCGTCAGATCCGGTAGATCGCGTTGGATACAACCATACAAATTTGGAAAACCCGTCTACTACGGCTAGGATGTGGTTGTACTTCTTTTTGGTATCCGTGAGAGGGCCGACATGGTCAATGTGATATGTTCCCAATGGTTCTTGAACTTTGTCGATTGGCGTCAACAATCCTTCCTTTTTTCCTTTCTTTGAATCAATAATTAGGCATTCTACACAACTCTTGACAAATCTTTCTACTTTTGGTTGTATGTTTTGGATGAAATATGATTTCTCTACCAGCTCTCGAGTTTTCTTAATTCCATAGTGTCCTTCGCGATGTACTATGCCGATTATATCGTCGTGCATGGATTCTGGAACAACAAGAAGTTCTTTCGCAACATCTTTGTAGAGAATGTTGTTTTTAACAAAAAAGTCTTCGTAGCTTTCGACGTTTTCCAGTACAGTTTTCACAGCTTTTATCCAATCGTCTCTGTTTTGCGCTTCTCTTAACCGATATTTTGTCGAATCCTCGATAAGAAAGCAGTTCAGGCGACTGAGTGCATCTACGTGTTTCATCTGGCTTCCTGCTCTGTGCTGAACGGTAAACTTGAACTCCTGTAAAAACATGGCCCATCTGGCGACTCTTGGCGGAACATCATCTTTTTTTATGGTCATCGTAAATGCTACGCAGTCGGTTACAATTGTAAAACTGATTCCCAAAAGGTAAATACGCCACTTCTTAACGGCATTGATGACAGCTAGAACCTCAAGCTCATACGCGCTATATTTCTCCTCGCAGTGTGTAGTTTTCCTGCTCATAAATTCAACAGGGTGAAATAGTTGATCTTCTGAATCTTTCTGCATGAGGATTCCACCGAATCCGAATTTACTCGCGTCTGTATGGACTTCAGTTATGGCACAGGGATCGTACAGTCTAAGAACTGGGGCAGTAACTAAAAGACTTCAGGTTTTCAAAGCTGACTAAGCACTGATCGTCTAGCTGAATGTTTTTCCCATCACGCGACTTGTCCGTTTTACGAAGTACATCACTTAAAGGTTTCGCTGCCAGAGCATAGCCTTTCATGAAACGACGCAAATAAGATGTTAAGCCCAAAAATCTCTCAAGTGCCTTCCTGCTTTGTGGGACTGGATAGTTGACAACAGCGTTGACTTTGTCTTTTGTTGATGAAATTGTTGCGTTTTCGATTACATATCCCAGAAATGTAATTTTCCTCTTCAAGAACTGTCCCTTTTCCCACTTTATATGTAACCCTGCCTTGGACGCTACTTCTAGAACTTCTTTTCAAAACCGATAGTCCAGATTCCTCGTTTGTTGTTGGTATGATAATGTCGTCCATATACACGACAATTTTATTTGACTGCAGCAGGTCTCTCAATACAGCACCTACATAACGGCAGAATACTGCGGGGGAGTTGCTTATTCCAAACGGAACGTGTGTGAACTCATATTGCCCGTTGTGTGTTACAAAGGCAGTAAACTTCCTAGACTCTGCTTCGATAGGAACGTGGAAAAATCCATTGGCTAAATCTAAAGTGGTGAATACCTTTGAGCCCTGTAAGCGATCTAGCACATCATCGATTAACGCCATCGGAAAGTTATCTCTCTTTATCTTCAAATTAAGCCTTCTATAATCACAACAGAAGCGTTTTGATCCGTCTTTCTTCGAAACCAATACCACAGGTGACGCGTACTCTGAGCAGCTAGGAATAATGATTCCTGCGTCGAGCCATTCTTGTATTTGCTTTTCAATGAGAATCCTGTTTTCGTAGGATGTTCGCCTCGGATGTTGGGATATTGGGACGTCGTCTTCCAATATTATCTTCATTTCGACTGGGGATTTAATTACTTGCTTAGGTTTGTATCCCATAATCAGTTTTTCCACTTCTGCTTTTTTAAATGTATCCAGGTGACTTAAATCGATTCCATCTATTCTCTTCTGCTCTTCAATCAATTCTGTAACGCACATCATTTTAAAAGTTTCAGCGAATTCTTGATCGGTGTTCTTGGCAATGAACCGAACTCCATTTGTGCTGAATAAAATGTCGACTTTCTGCAGAATGTTGTTTCCCACAATAGCTATATACTCTAACTCTTCCCGTTTCACTACGTGGAAGGTTATTGTAAAGCTGATATTGTCTACGAAAACGTCTAGGTCAAAGCTTCCAGTAGTAATTAATTCGCCTTTTCCGATACCTTTCAGATGTTTGATCTCTTTTCTGAGCTGAATCCCATCGAATTTACTGACTATGTCATCTCTCATGAGGCTTACATCGCTGCCAGAATCTATCATAGCAGTGAATGAGATATTCTGTGCAGTGAATTTTTTGTAAATGTTGCCTACTTTTGGGGATATATCTTCAAGGACATTCGCGGCTTCCTTCCTAGACGCAGAGGGCTGTTGCATTTCGTTGCACTGTTTGGAAATATGACCAGTTTTGTGACATTTGTAGCATATAACTTCATCGACGCAGTCTTTGGCAAAATGTCCTTCCTTTCCGCATTTGTAACACTTCTTAGTGGAACTACTGTTCACCTTCTTGGTTTGCTTCTGGTTGTTGTGATTAACTTTCTTTTCCTCTTTGTGTATGGCATTTCCTCTGACTTTTTCGTATATCCCTATCTCAACCTTTAATTGTTTAACTGTCTTCGCTCTATACAAGCCGGCTTTGTTTAGTTTGCTGTCAGGGACCCCTTCTATAAAGTAAGTAACTAGACTCTCTTCTTCTAGCTTTATAGGTTTGCTTAGTTCCATTAGACTATACAGATATTCCAAACATGTCTCCGTCGATTTCTTTTCCCTTTGCCTCAACATTTTGTGAACGTCTGCCGAACACAATTGTTTTCCAAACTCCTTTTTAAGCTCAGCCTTAAGTATATTCCACCCACGCACTCCTGTCAAACTCCTAATAAAAAGCTTAGCTGCTCCGCTTAAAAGTTGTTTTGCGTAAATATACTTTTGAAGATCATCCCAACCTACGGTTATGGCTACATCTTCAAATTCGTCTAGCCAATGGCTGATATCTTGTTGATCTGATCCTGAAAAAGTCGAAATACTATCTTGAACATCTCTTAAGGTGAATCTTGAGCTCGTATTTATAGCTTCATGAAACTCGGTATTCTGAGATCCAACCTCGCTTTCAGTATCTCCCTCATTAACATCAACAGCATCTGGCACTTGGAAGTGATCTAAAAGTCGATCCTGCAAAGTTCCTTTCCTACCATCCGTATTCAAGCCCAACTCGGTTAGCTTTGCCTTCAGTGAAGAAACTGTCATCGACAAAATAGATTTAGCGTCCATGGTTACGATTAAGATGTCGTTTACAAGTTCAAATGGAATTTAAATAAGTTCTAAAGAAATTTAAAGAAATCAAAAGAAGATACTCAAGTTCGCGATGCAGTGCTGGGTAGCACTGTGGTCGTCGTCGGCTCAGTGGGTCGGCACTTCTTCCTTCTGATCGCGTCTGGTCGTCCTTCTCAGTACAGCTCTTGGAGTCGCTCTTCTCGGGCAGATCTGGTGGCGGGTCTCTTCCTGATGAACCGCTTCTGGTAGAGCTTCTTTGGTGTCTCGTCTTCTTGGAGGAGTTATGTAACTTCTCGGGGCGCGCCTTCTGTTTGCTCGACTCCGTCTGGTGTAGCTCCTCAGTAAGCCCCTTCTATTCGCAGGACTCTGTGTGGTGCAGATCGTCTCGTTGCAGGATTGTGTTTCTTCTCAAGTTTTATATGCAAAGCATCAGCTGGTCTTGCATCTTCTGGTAGCGCTTTTGTGGCAGCACTTCTGGATCCTCTACTTCTGGCCTCACTGGTCTGGCAATACTTCGCCTTTGTGATGATACTTCTATTGGCCGCACCTCTCCGGTGGCGCCACTTCGTTCGTCTTTGGTACGTCTTCACAGATCAACCTTGTTGTTGCAACTTCGAATGTATATTTGCCACCTTACAAATACACGGGCAACTCTAGTTTCGCTGGTTCTGTAGTCTCTCAATTCTTCTCGCTGGTTTGTCGTCTCACCGATCTATGGTCGTCCCACTCTCTCCAGTGCTCATCTAATACTGCGAATTTGGCGGCCACACATACAAGCTTTTCCTTAATGGCTTGTTCCGATTCTCGTTACTCTTATATGTGAAAAATTATTTCACCAGAACTCGATGTTGCAGAAAAAAAAATTCGATGCGGATTTTCAGCTTCATACGAGTTTTTTCCTTCTCAGATTAGTACATCTCACTATCTCAAATTATTTTCTGTATGTTAACGCATACAGGATCCAATCACTTGTTCTGCAACTTTCCCGGACGAGCCCCCATTAAATTTGTAGGGTAGTACAAATTTGTGTTTATTTGGGATAGTTACAAGTTCTTATGAACATAAGTGAATGTTTCAATTTGATTTTAAATTATTAACAGAACGGAAATGACCGACTTCTTTTCGGAACCACGCTTTTTTATGTCTACTCCGGTTGGCTTCTCTCTCAACACTCGCCTCTATCCGTCTCGCCACAGATCTTCATTTGTACTCGATATTTTAATAAAGAATCGATACTACTAAATGGCATCGATAAAAAATACTAAAATAAAATTAACGGGCTTTTCTTAATATAAAATGAATACGAACTTAAAGGAAACGTTGCAAAATATATCATTCTCTTGCCTCTGCTTATATTGATGTTGTGTTTAAATAGGAGAATAACTACCACTAACTTCCCCAATCCTACATATCTATCTAGCTGCATTATTGGTTTATTTTCGAATTTTTGGTCAATATTTTGTAGTTTTTTATGACCCCTGACTTGTTAAAATGTGCAAAAAATGGGTTTGCAGAAAAGTGACCAGATCCCAGCACTGCTTATCCCAAACCTTTTGAAATTTTTACCCGATTTAAAAGTGGAATACCTCTCTGAATTTGCTATTAAAATATCTATCTAGCTGCATTATTGGTTTATTTTCGAATTTTTGGTCAATATTTTTTAATTTTTTATGACCCCCGACCTGTCAAAATTTGCAAAAAATGGGTTTGCAGAAAAGTGACCAGATCCCAGCACTGCTTAGCCCATAACTTTTGAAATTTTTACCCGATTTAAAAGTGGAATACCTCTCTGAATTTGTTGTTAAAATATCTATCTAGCTGCATTATTGGTTTATTTTCGAATTTTTGGTCAATATTTTGTAATTTTTTATGACCCCCGACCTGTCAAAATTTGCAAAAAATGGGTTTGCAGAAAAGTGACAAGATCCCAGCACTGCTTAGCCCAAACTTTTGAAATTTTTACCCGATTTAAAAGTGGAATACCTCTCTGAATTTGTTGGTAAAATATCTATCTAGCTGCATTATTGGTTTATTTTCGAATTTTTGGTCAATATTTTGTAATTTTTTATGACCCCCGACCTGTCAAAATTTGCAAAAAAATGGGTTTGCAGAAAAGTGACCAGATCCCAGCACTGCTTAGCCCAAACTTTTGAAATTTTTACCCGATTTAAAAGTGGAATACCTCTCTGAATTTGTTGTTAAAATATCTATCTAGCTGCATTATTGGTTTATTTTCGAATTTTTGGTCAATATTTTGTAGTTTTTTATGACCCCCGACCTGTCAAAATTTGCAAAAAATGGGTTTGCAGAAAAGTGACCAGATCCCAGCACTGCTTAGCCCAAACTTTTGAAATTTTTACCCGATTTAAAAGTGGAATACCTCTCTGAATTTGTTATTAAAATATCTATCTAGCTGCATTATTGGTTTATTTTCGAATTTTTGGTCAATATTTTGTAGTTTTTTATGACCCCCGACCTGTCAAAATTTGCAAAAAATGGGTTTGCAGAAAAGTGACCAGATCCCAGCACTGCTTAGCCCAAACTTTTGAAATTTTTACCCGATTTAAAAGTGGAATACCTCTCTGAATTTGTTATTAAAATATCTATCTAGCTGCATTATTGGTTTATTTTCGAATTTTTGGTCAATATTTTGTAGTTTTTTATGACCCCCGACCTGTCAAAATTTGCAAAAAATGGGTTTGCAGAAAAGTGACCAGATCCCAGCACTGCTTAGCCCAAACTTTTGAAATTTTTACCCGATTTAAAAGTGGAATACCTCTCTGAATTTGTTGTTAAAATATCTATCTAGCTGCATTATTGGTTTATTTTCGAATTTTTGGTCAATATTTTGTAGTTTTTTATGACCCCCGACCTGTCAAAATTTGCAAAAAATGGGTTTGCAGAAAAGTGACCAGATCCCAGCACTGCTTAGCCCAAACTTTTGAAATTTTTACCCGATTTAAAAGTGGAATACCTCTCTGAATTTGTTATTAAAATATCTATCTAGCTGCATTATTGGTTTATTTTCGAATTTTTGGTCAATATTTTGTAGTTTTTTATGACCCCCGACCTGTCAAAATTTGCAAAAAATGGGTTTGCAGAAAAGTGACCAGATCCCAGCACTGCTTAGCCCAAACTTTTGAAATTTTTACCCGATTTAAAAGTGGAATACCTCTCTGAATTTGTTGTTAAAATATCTATCTAGCTGCATTATTGGTTTATTTTCGAATTTTTGGTCAATATTTTGTAATTTTTTATGACCCCCGACCTGTCAAAATTTGCAAAAAAATGGGTTTGCAGAAAAGTGACCAGATCCCAGCACTGCTTAGCCCAAACTTTTGAAATTTTTACCCGATTTAAAAGTGGAATACCTCTCTGAATTTGTTGTTAAAATATCTATCTAGCTGCATTATTGGTTTATTTTCGAATTTTTGGTCAATATTTTGTAGTTTTTTATGACCCCCGACCTGTCAAAATTTGCAAAAAATGGGTTTGCAGAAAAGTGACCAGATCCCAGCACTGCTTAGCCCAAACTTTTGAAATTTTTACCCGATTTAAAAGTGGAATACCTCTCTGAATTTGTTATTAAAATATCTATCTAGCTGCATTATTGGTTTATTTTCGAATTTTTGGTCAATATTTTGTAGTTTTTTATGACCCCCGACCTGTCAAAATTTGCAAAAAATGGGTTTGCAGAAAAGTGACCAGATCCCAGCACTGCTTAGCCCAAACTTTTGAAATTTTTACCCGATTTAAAAGTGGAATACCTCTCTGAATTTGTTATTAAAATATCTATCTAGCTGCATTATTGGTTTATTTTCGAATTTTTGGTCAATATTTTGTAGTTTTTTATGACCCCCGACCTGTCAAAATTTGCAAAAAATGGGTTTGCAGAAAAGTGACCAGATCCCAGCACTGCTTAGCCCAAACTTTTGAAATTTTTACCCGATTTAAAAGTGGAATACCTCTCTGAATTTGTTGTTAAAATATCTATCTAGCTGCATTATTGGTTTATTTTCGAATTTTTGGTCAATATTTTGTAGTTTTTTATGACCCCCGACCTGTCAAAATTTGCAAAAAATGGGTTTGCAGAAAAGTGACCAGATCCCAGCACTGCTTAGCCCAAACTTTTGAAATTTTTACCCGATTTAAAAGTGGAATACCTCTCTGAATTTGTTGTTAAAATATCTATCTAGCTGCATTATTGGTTTATTTTCGAATTTTTGGTCAATATTTTGTAGTTTTTTATGACCCCCGACCTGTCAAAATTTGCAAAAAATGGGTTTGCAGAAAAGTGACCAGATCCCAGCACTGCTTAGCCCAAACTTTTGAAATTTTTACCCGATTTAAAAGTGGAATACCTCTCTGAATTTGTTATTAAAATATCTATCTAGCTGCATTATTGGTTTATTTTCGAATTTTTTGGTCAATATTTTGTAGTTTTTTATGACCCCCGACCTGTCAAAATTTGCAAAAAATGGGTTTGCAGAAAAGTGACCAGATCCCAGCACTGCTTAGCCCAAACTTTTGAAATTTTTACCCGATTTAAAAGTGGAATACCTCTCTGAATTTGTTGTTAAAATATCTATCTAGCTGCATTATTGGTTTATTTTCGAATTTTTGGTCAATATTTTGTAGTTTTTTATGACCCCCGACCTGTCAAAATTTGCAAAAAATGGGTTTGCAGAAAAGTGACCAGATCCCAGCACTGCTTAGCCCAAACTTTTGAAATTTTTACCCGATTTAAAAGTGGAATACCTCTCTGAATTTGTTATTAAAATATCTATCTAGCTGCATTATTGGTTTATTTTCGAATTTTTGGTCAATATTTTGTAATTTTTTATGACCCCCGACCTGTCAAAATTTGCAAAAAATGGGTTTGCAGAAAAGTGACCAGATCCCAGCACTGCTTAGCCCAAACTTTTGAAATTTTTACCCGATTTAAAAGTGGAATACCTCTCTGAATTTGTTATTAAAATATCTATCTAGCTGCATTATTGGTTTATTTTCGAATTTTTGGTCAATATTTTGTAATTTTTTATGACCCCCGACCTGTCAAAATTTGCAAAAAATGGGTTTGCAGAAAAGTGACCAGATCCCAGCACTGCTTAGCCCAAACTTTTGAAATTTTTACCCGATTTAAAAGTGGAATACCTCTCTGAATTTGTTGTTAAAATATCTATCTAGCTGCATTATTGGTTTATTTTCGAATTTTTGGTCAATATTTTGTAATTTTTTATGACCCCCGACCTGTCAAAATTTGCAAAAAATGGGTTTGCAGAAAAGTGACCAGATCCCAGCACTGCTTAGCCCATAACTTTTGAAATTTTTACCCGATTTAAAAGTGGAATACCTCTCTGAATTTGTTGTTAAAATATCTATCTAGCTGCATTATTGGTTTATTTTCGAATTTTTGGTCAATATTTTGTAATTTTTTATGACCCCCGACCTGTCAAAATTTGCAAAAAATGGGTTTGCAGAAAAGTGACCAGATCCCAGCACTGCTTAGCCCAAACTTTTGAAATTTTTACCCGATTTAAAAGTGGAATACCTCTCTGAATTTGTTGTTAAAATATCTATCTAGCTGCATTATTGGTTTATTTTCGAATTTTTGGTCAATATTTTGTAGTTTTTTATGACCCCCGACCTGTCAAAATTTGCAAAAAATGGGTTTGCAGAAAAGTGACCAGATCCCAGCACTGCTTAGCCCAAACTTTTGAAATTTTTACCCGATTTAAAAGTGGAATACCTCTCTGAATTTGTTATTAAAATATCTATCTAGCTGCATTATTGGTTTATTTTCGAATTTTTGGTCAATATTTTGTAATTTTTTATGACCCCCGACCTGTCAAAATTTGCAAAAAATGGGTTTGCAGAAAAGTGACCAGATCCCAGCACTGCTTAGCCCATAACTTTTGAAATTTTTACCCGATTTAAAAGTGGAATACCTCTCTGAATTTGTTATTAGAATATCTATCTAGCTGCATTATTGGTTTATTTTCGAATTTTTGGTCAATATTTTGTAATTTTTTATGACCCCCGACCTGTCAAAATTTGCAAAAAATGGGTTTGCAGAAAAGTGACCAGATCCCAGCACTGCTTAGCCCAAACTTTTGAAATTTTTACCCGATTTAAAAGTGGAATACCTCTCTGAATTTGTTATTAAAATATCTATCTAGCTGCATTATTGGTTTATTTTCGAATTTTTGGTCAATATTTTGTAATTTTTTATGACCCCCGACCTGTCAAAATTTGCAAAAAATGGGTTTGCAGAAAAGTGACCAGATCCCAGCACTGCTTAGCCCAAACTTTTGAAATTTTTACCCGATTTAAAAGTGGAATACCTCTCTGAATTTGTTGTTAAAATATCTATCTAGCTGCATTATTGGTTTATTTTCGAATTTTTGGTCAATATTTTGTAATTTTTTATGCCCCCCTGTCGAAATTTGCAAAATGGGAGTACCAGATCCCAGCACCCACCCCACCTTTAAATTTTTTTCCATTTTAAAAATAAAATTTATTCGAATATCTATCTAGCTGCATTATTGGTTTATTTTCGAATTTTTGGTCAATATTTTGTAGTTTTTTATGACCCCCGACCTGTCAAAATTTGCAAAAAATGGGTTTGCAGAAAAGTGACCAGATCCCAGCACTGCTTAGCCCAAACTTTTGAAATTTTTACCCGATTTAAAAGTGGAATACCTCTCTGAATTTGTTGTTAAAATATCTATCTAGCTGCATTATTGGTTTATTTTCGAATTTTTGGTCAATATTTTGTAGTTTTTTATGACCCCCGACCTGTCAAAATTTGCAAAAAATGGGTTTGCAGAAAAGTGACCAGATCCCAGCACTGCTTAGCCCAAACTTTTGAAATTTTTACCCGATTTAAAAGTGGAATACCTCTCTGAATTTGTTGTTAAAATATTTATCTAGCTGCATTATTGGTTTATTTTCGAATTTTTGGTCAATGTTTCGTCATTTTTTATGACCCCCGACTTGTTAAAATTTGCAAAAAATGGGTTTGCAGAAAAGTGACCAGATCCCAGCACTGCTTATCCCAAACCTTTTGAAATTTTTACCCGATTTAAAAGTGGAATACCTCTCTGAATTTGCTATTAAAATATCTATCTAGCTGCATTATTGGTTTATTTTCGAATTTTTGGTCAATATTTTGTAATTTTTTATGACCCCCGACCTGTCAAAATTTGCAAAAAATGGGTTTGCAGAAAAGTGACAAGATCCCAGCACTGCTTAGCCCAAACTTTTGAAATTTTTACCCGATTTAATAGTGGAATACCTCTCTGATTTTGTTGTTAAAATATCTATCTAGCTGCATTATTGGTTTATTTTCGAATTTTTTGGTCAATATTTTGTAATTTTTTATGACCCCCGACCTGTCAACATTTGCAAAAAAATGGGTTTGCAGAAAAGTGACCAGATCCCAGCACTGCTTATCCCATAACTTTTGAAATTTTTACCCGATTTAAAAGTGGAATGCCTCTCTGAATTTGTTGTTAAAATATCTATCTAGCTGCATTATTGGTTTATTTTCGAATTTTTGGTCAATATTTTGTAGTTTTTTATGACCCCCGACCTGTCAAAATTTGCAAAAAAAAATGGGTTTGCAGAAAAGTGACCAGATCCCAGCACTGCTTAGCCCAAACTTTTGAAATTTTTACCCGATTTAAAAGTGGAATACCTCTCTGAATTTGTTATTCGAATATCTATCTAGCTGCATTATTGGTTTATTTTCGAATTTTTGGTCAATATTTTGTAGTTTTTTATGACCCCCGACCTGCCAAAATTTGCAAAAAATGGGTTTGCAGAAAAGTGACCAGATCCCAGCACTGCTTAGCCCAAACTGTTGAAATTTTTACCCGATTTAAAAGTGGAATACCTCTCTGAATTTGTTATTAAAATATCTATCTAGCTGCATTATTGGTTTATTTTCGAATTTTTGGTCAATATTTTGTAGTTTTTTATGACCCCCGACCTGTCAAAATTTGCAAAAAATGGGTTTGCAGAAAAGTGACCAGATCCCAGCACTGCTTAGCCCAAACTTTTGAAATTTTTACCCGATTTAAAAGTGGAATGCCTCTTTGAATTTGTTGTTAAAATATCTATCTAGCTGCATTATTGGTTTATTTTCGAATTTTTGGTCAATATTTTGTAATTTTTTATGACCCCCGACCTGTCAAAATTTGCAAAAAATGGGTTTGCAGAAAAGTGACAAGATCCCAGCACTGCTTAGCCCAAACTTTTGAAATTTTTACCCGATTTAAATGTGGAATACCTCTCTGAATTTGTTGTTAAAATATCTATCTAGCTGCATTATTGGTTTATTTTCGAATTTTTGGTCAATATTTTGTAGTTTTTTATGACCCCCGACCTGTCAAAATTTGCAAAAAATGGGTTTGCAGAAAAGTGACCAGATCCCAGCACTGCTTATCCCATAACTTTTGAAATTTTTACCCGATTTAAAAGTGGAATGCCTCTCTGAATTTGTTATTAAAATATCTATCTAGCTACATCATTGGTTTATTTTCGAATTTTTGGTCAATGTTTCGTCATTTTTTATGACCCCCGACCTGTCAAAATTTGCAAAAAATGGGTTTGCAGAAAAGTGACCAGATCCCAGCACTGCTTAGCCCAAACTTTTGAAATTTTTACCCGATTTAAAAGTGGAATACCTCTCTGAATTTGTTATTCGAATATCTATCTAGCTGCATTATTGGTTTATTTTCGAATTTTTGGTCAATATTTTGTAGTTTTTTATGACCCCCGACCTGTCAAAATTTGCAAAAAATGGGTTTGCAGAAAAGTGACCAGATCCCAGCACTGCTTAGCCCAAACTTTTGAAATTTTTACCCGATTTAAAAGTGGAATACCTCTCTGAATTTGCTATTAAAATATCTATCTAGCTGCATTATTGGTTTATTTTCGAATTTTTGGTCAATATTTTGTAATTTTTTATGACCCCCGACCTGTCGAAATTTGCAAAAAATGGGTTTGCAGAAAAGTGACCAGATCCCAGCACTGCTTAGCCCAAACTTTTGAAATTTTTACCCGATTTAAAAGTGGAATACCTCTCTGAATTTGTTGTTAAAATATCTATCTAGCTGCATTATTGGTTTATTTTCGAATTTTTGGTCAATATTTTGTAATTTTTTATGACCCCCGACCTGTCAAAATTTGCAAAAAATGGGTTTTGCAGAAAAGTGACCAGATCCCAGCACTGCTTAGCCCAAACTTTTGAAATTTTTACCCGATTTAAAAGTGGAATACCTCTCTGAATTTGTTGTTAAAATATCTATCTAGCTGCATTATTGGTTTATTTTCGAATTTTTGGTCAATATTTTGTAATTTTTTATGACCCCCGACCTGTCAAAATTTGCAAAAAATGGGTTTGCAGAAAAGTGACCAGATCCCAGCACTGCTTAGCCCATAACTTTTGAAATTTTTACCCGATTTAAAAGTGGAATACCTCTCTGAATTTGTTATTCGAATATCTATCTAGCTGCATTATTGGTTTATTTTCGAATTTTTGGTCAATATTTTGTAATTTTTTATGACCCCCGACCTGTCAAAATTTGCAAAAAATGGGTTTGCAGAAAAGTGACCAGAACCCAGCACTGCTTAGCCCATAACTTTTGAAATTTTTACCCGATTTAAAAGTGGAATACCTCTCTGAATTTGTTACTAAAATATCTATCTAGCTGCATTATTGGTTTATTTTCGAATTTTTGGTCAATATTTTGTAGTTTTTTATGACCCCCCGACCTGTCAAAATTTGCAAAAAATGGATTTGCAGAAAAGTGACCAGATCCCAGCACTGCTTATCCCATAACTTTTGAAATTTTTACCCGATTTAAAAGTGGAATACCTCTCTGAATTTGTTGTTAAAATATCTATCTAGCTGCATTATTGGTTTATTTTCGAATTTTTGGTCAATATTTTGTAATTTTTTATGACCCCCGACCTGTCGAAATTTGCAAAAAATGGGTTTGCAGAAAAGTGACCAGATCCCAGCACTGCTTAGCCCAAACTTTTGAAATTTTTACCCGATTTAAAAGTGGAATACCTCTCTGAATTTGTTATTCGAATATCTATCTAGCTGCATTATTGGTTTATTTTCGAATTTTTGGTCAATATTTTGTAGTTTTTTATGACCCCCGACCTGTCAAAATTTGCAAAAAATGGGTTTGCAGAAAAGTGACCAGATCCCAGCACTGCTTAGCCCAAACTTTTGAAATTTTTACCCGATTTAAAAGTGGAATACCTCTCTGAATTTGTTGTTAAAATATCTATCTAGCTGCATTATTGGTTTATTTTCGAATTTTTGGTCAATATTTTGTAGTTTTTTATGACCCCCGACCTGTCAAAATTTGCAAAAAATGGGTTTGCAGAAAAGTGACCAGATCCCAGCACTGCTTAGCCCAAACTTTTGAAATTTTTACCCGATTTAAAAGTGGAATACCTCTCTGAATTTGTTGTTAAAATATTTATCTAGCTGCATTATTGGTTTATTTTCGAATTTTTGGTCAATGTTTCGTCATTTTTTATGACCCCCGACTTGTTAAAATTTGCAAAAAATGGGTTTGCAGAAAAGTGACCAGATCCCAGCACTGCTTATCCCAAACCTTTTGAAATTTTTACCCGATTTAAAAGTGGAATACCTCTCTGAATTTGCTATTAAAATATCTATCTAGCTGCATTATTGGTTTATTTTCGAATTTTTGGTCAATATTTTGTAATTTTTTATGACCCCCGACCTGTCAAAATTTGCAAAAAAATGGGTTTGCAGAAAAGTGACAAGATCCCAGCACTGCTTAGCCCAAACTTTTGAAATTTTTACCCGATTTAATAGTGGAATACCTCTCTGATTTTGTTGTTAAAATATCTATCTAGCTGCATTATTGGTTTATTTTCGAATTTTTGGTCAATATTTTGTAATTTTTTATGACCCCCGACCTGTCAACATTTGCAAAAAAATGGGTTTGCAGAAAAGTGACCAGATCCCAGCACTGCTTATCCCATAACTTTTGAAATTTTTACCCGATTTAAAAGTGGAATGCCTCTCTGAATTTGTTGTTAAAATATCTATCTAGCTGCATTATTGGTTTATTTTCGAATTTTTGGTCAATATTTTGTAGTTTTTTATGACCCCCGACCTGTCAAAATTTGCAAAAAAAATGGGTTTGCAGAAAAGTGACCAGATCCCAGCACTGCTTAGCCCAAACTTTTGAAATTTTTACCCGATTTAAAAGTGGAATACCTCTCTGAATTTGTTATTCGAATATCTATCTAGCTGCATTATTGGTTTATTTTCGAATTTTTGGTCAATATTTTGTAGTTTTTTATGACCCCCGACCTGCCAAAATTTGCAAAAAATGGGTTTGCAGAAAAGTGACCAGATCCCAGCACTGCTTAGCCCAAACTTTTGAAATTTTTACCCGATTTAAAAGTGGAATACCTCTCTGAATTTGTTATTAAAATATCTATCTAGCTGCATTATTGGTTTATTTTCGAATTTTTGGTCAATATTTTGTAGTTTTTTATGACCCCCGACCTGTCAAAATTTGCAAAAAATGGGTTTGCAGAAAAGTGACCAGATCCCAGCACTGCTTAGCCCAAACTTTTGAAATTTTTACCCGATTTAAAAGTGGAATACCTCTCTGAATTTGTTGTTAAAATATCTATCTAGCTGCATTATTGGTTTATTTTCGAATTTTTGGTCAATATTTTGTAATTTTTTATGACCCCCGACCTGTCAAAATTTGCAAAAAATGGGTTTGCAGAAAAGTGACCAGATCCCAGCACTGCTTAGCCCATAACTTTTGAAATTTTTACCCGATTTAAAAGTGGAATACCTCTCTGAATTTGTTATTCGAATATCTATCTAGCTGCATTATTGGTTTATTTTCGAATTTTTGGTCAATATTTTGTAATTTTTTAAGACCCCCGACTTGTCAAAATTTGCAAAAAATGGGTTTGCAGAAAAGTGACCAGAACCCAGCACTGCTTAGCCCATAACTTTTGAAATTTTTACCCGATTTAAAAGTGGAATACCTCTCTGAATTTGTTATTAAAATATCTATCTAGCTGCATTATTGGTTTATTTTCGAATTTTTGGTCAATATTTTGTAGTTTTTTATGACCCCCGACTTGTTAAAATTTGCAAAAAATGGGTTTGCAGAAAAGTGACCAGATCCCAGCACTGCTTATCCCAAACCTTTTGAAATTTTTACCCGATTTAAAAGTGGAATACCTCTCTGAATTTGCTATTAAAATATCTATCTAGCTGCATTATTGGTTTATTTTCGAATTTTTGGTCAATATTTTGTAATTTTTTATGACCCCCGACCTGTCAAAATTTGCAAAAAATGGGTTTGCAGAAAAGTGACCAGATCCCAGCACTGCTTATCCCATAACTTTTGAAATTTTTACCCGATTTAAAAGTGGAATACCTCTCTGAATTTGTTGTTAAAATATCTATCTAGCTGCATTATTGGTTTATTTTCGAATTTTTGGTCAATATTTTGTAATTTTTTATGACCCCCGACCTGTCAAAATTTGCAAAAAATGGGTTTGCAGAAAAGTGACAAGATCCCAGCACTGCTTAGCCCAAACTTTTGAAAATTTTACCCGATTTAAAAGTGGAATACCTCTCTGATTTTGTTGTTAAAATATCTATCTAGCTGCATTATTGGTTTATTTTCGAATTTTTGGTCAATATTTTGTAATTTTTTATGACCCCCGACCTGTCAAAATTTCCAAAAAATGGGTTTGCAGAAAAGTGACCAGATCCCAGCACTGCTTATCCCATAACTTTTGAAATTTTTACCCGATTTAAAAGTGGAATGCCTCTCTGAATTTGTTATTAAAATATCTATCTAGCTACATCATTGGTTTATTTTCGAATTTTTGGTCAATGTTTCGTCATTTTTTATGACCCCCGACCTGTCAAAATTTGCAAAAAATGGGTTTGCAGAAAAGTGACCAGATCCCAGCACTGCTTAGCCCAAACTTTTGAAATTTTTACCCGATTTAAAAGTGGAATACCTCTCTGAATTTGTTGTTAAAATATCTATCTAGCTGCATTATTGGTTTATTTTCGAATTTTTGGTCAATATTTTGTAATTTTTTATGACCCCCGACCTGTCAAAATTTGCAAAAAATGGGTTTGCAGAAAAGTGACCAGATACCAGCACTGCTTAGCCCATAACTTTTGAAATTTTTACCCGATTTAAAAGTGGAATACCTCTCTGAATTTGTTGTTAAAATATCTATCTAGCTGCATTATTGGTTTATTTTCGAATTTTTGGTAAATATTTTGTAATTTTTATGACCCCCGACCTGTCAAAATTTGCAAAAAATGGGTTTGCAGAAAAGTGACCAGATCCCAGCACTGCTTATCCCAAACTTTTGAAATTTTTACCCGATTTAAAAGTGGAATACCTCTCTGAATTTGTTGTTAAAATATCTATCTAGCTGCATTATTGGTTTATTTTCGAATTTTTGGTCAATATTTTGTAGTTTTTTATGACCCCCGACCTGTCAAAATTTGCAAAAAATGGGTTTGCAGAAAAGTGACCAGATCCCAGCACTGCTTATCCCATAACTTTTGAAATTTTTACCCGATTTAAAAGTGGAATGCCTCTCTGAATTTGTTATTAAAATAGCTATCTAGCTACATCATTGGCTTATTTTCGAATTTTTGGTCAATATTTTGTAATTTTTTATGACCCCCGACCTGTCAAAATTTGCAAAAAATGGATTTGCAGAAAAGTGACCAGATCCCAGCACTGCTTATCCCATAACTTTTGAAATTTTTACCCGATTTAAAAGTGGAATGCCTCTCTGAATTTGTTGTTAAAATATCTATCTAGCTGCATTATTGGTTTATTTTCGAATTTTTGGTCAATATTTTGTAATTTTTTATGACCCCCGACCCGTCAAAATTTGCAAAAAATGGGTTTGCAGAAAAGTGACCAGAACCCAGCACTGCTTAGCCCAAACTTTTGAAATTTTTACCCGATTTAAAAGTGGAATACCTCTCTGAATTTGCTATTAAAATATCTATCTAGCTGCATTATTGGTTTATTTTCGAATTTTTGGTCAATATTTTTTAATTTTTTATGACCTGTCAAAATTTGCAAAAAATGGATTTGCAGAAAAGTGACCAGATCCCAGCACTGCTTATCCCATAACTTTTGAAATTTTTACCCGATTTAAAAGTGGAATGCCTCTCTGAATTTGTTGTTAAAATATCTATCTAGCTGCATTATTGGTTTATTTTCGAATTTTTGGTCAATATTTTGTAATTTTTTATGACCCCCGACCTGTCAAAATTTGCAAAAAATGGGTTTGCAGAAAAGTGACCAGAACCCAGCACTGCTTAGCCCAAACTTTTGAAATTTTTACCCGATTTAAAAGTGGAATACCTCTCTGAATTTGTTGTTAAAATATCTATCTAGCTGCATTATTGGTTTATTTTCGAATTTTTGGTCAATATTTTGTAATTTTTTATGACCCCCGACCCGTCAAAATTTGCAAAAAATGGGTTTGCAGAAAAGTGACCAGAACCCAGCACTGCTTAGCCCAAACTTTTGAAATTTTTACCCGATTTAAAAGTGGAATACCTCTCTGAATTTGCTATTAAAATATCTATCCAGCTGCATTATTGGTTTATTTTCGAATTTTTGGTCAATATTTTTTAATTTTTTATGACCTGTCAAAATTTGCAAAAAATGGGTTTGCAGAAAAGTGACCAGATCCCAGCACTGCTTAGCCCAAACTTTTGAAATTTTTACCCGATTTAAAAGTGGAATACCTCTCTGAATTTGTTGTTAAAATATTTATCTAGCTGCATTATTGGTTTATTTTCGAATTTTTGGTCAATGTTTCGTCATTTTTTATGACCCCCGACTTGTTAAAATTTGCAAAAAATGGGTTTGCAGAAAAGTGACCAGATCCCAGCACTGCTTATCCCAAACCTTTTGAAATTTTTACCCGATTTAAAAGTGGAATACCTCTCTGAATTTGTTGTTAAAATATCTATCTAGCTGCATTATTGGTTTATTTTCGAATTTTTGGTCAATATTTTGTAATTTTTTATGACCCCCGACCTGTCAAAATTTGCAAAAAAAATGGATTTGCAGAAAAGTGACCAGATCCCAGCACTGCTTATCCCATAACTTTTGAAATTTTTACCCGATTTAAAAGTGGAATGCCTCTCTGAATTTGTTATTAAAATATCTATCTAGCTGCATTATTGGTTTATTTTCGAATTTTTGGTCAATATTTTGTAATTTTTTATGACCCCCGACCCGTCAAAATTTGCAAAAAATGGGTTTGCAGAAAAGTGACCAGAACCCAGCACTGCTTAGCCCAAACTTTTGAAATTTTTACCCGATTTAAAAGTGGAATACCTCTCTGAATTTGTTATTAAAATATCTATCTAGCTGCATTATTGGTTTATTTTCGAATTTTTGGTCAATATTTTGTAATTTTTTATGACCCCCGACCTGTCAAAATTTGCAAAAAAAATGGATTTGCAGAAAAGTGACCAGATCCCAGCACTGCTTATCCCATAACTTTTGAAATTTTTACCCGATTTAAAAGTGGAATGCCTCTCTGAATTTGTTATTAAAATATCTATCTAGCTACATTATTGGTTTATTTTCGAATTTTTGGTCAATATTTTGTAATTTTTTATGACCCCCGACCTGTCAAAATTTGCAAAAAATGGGTTTGCAGAAAAGTGACCAGAACCCAGCACTGCTTAGCCCAAACTTTTGAAATTTTTACCCGATTTAAAAGTGGAATACCTCTCTGAATTTGTTGTTAAAATATCTATCTAGCTGCATTATTGGTTTATTTTCGAATTTTTGGTCAATGTTTCGTCATTTTTTATGACCCCCGACCTGTCAAAATTTGCAAAAAATGGGTTTGCAGAAAAGTGACCAGATCCCAGCACTGCTTATCCCATAACTTTTGAAATTTTTACCCGATTTAAAAGTGGAATACCTCTCTGAATTTGTTGTTAAAATATCTATCTAGCTGCATTATTGGTTTATTTTCGAATTTTTGGTCAATATTTTGTAATTTTTTATGACCCCCGACCTGTCAAAATTTGCAAAAAATGGGTTTGCAGAAAAGTGACAAGATCCCAGCACTGCTTAGCCCAAACTTTTGAAATTTTTACCCGATTTAAAAGTGGAATACCTCTCTGAATTTGTTGTTAAAATATCTATCTAGCTGCATTATTGGTTTATTTTCGAATTTTTGGTCAATATTTTGTAATTTTTTATGACCCCCGACCTGTCAAAATTTGCAAAAAAATGGGTTTGCAGAAAAGTGACCAGATCCCAGCACTGCTTATCCCATAACTTTTGAAATTTTTACCCGATTTAAAAGTGGAATGCCTCTCTGAATTTGTTGTTAAAATATCTATCTAGCTACATCATTGGTTTATTTTCGAATTTTTGGTCAATGTTTCGTCATTTTTTATGACCCCCGACCTGTCAAAATTTGCAAAAAATGGGTTTGCAGAAAAGTGACCAGAACCCAGCACTGCTTAGCCCAAACTTTTGAAATTTTTACCCGATTTAAAAGTGGAATACCTCTCTGAATTTGTTGTTAAAATATCTATCTAGCTGCATTATTGGTTTATTTTCGAATTTTTGGTCAATGTTTCGTCATTTTTTATGACCCCCGACCTGTCAAAATTTGCAAAAAATGGGTTTGCAGAAAAGTGACCAGATCCCAGCACTGCTTATCCCATAACTTTTGAAATTTTTACCCGATTTAAAAGTGGAATACCTCTCTGAATTTGTTGTTAAAATATCTATCTAGCTGCATTATTGGTTTATTTTCGAATTTTTGGTCAATATTTTGTAATTTTTTATGACCCCCGACCTGTCAAAATTTGCAAAAAATGGGTTTGCAGAAAAGTGACAAGATCCCAGCACTGCTTAGCCCAAACTTTTGAAATTTTTACCCGATTTAAAAGTGGAATACCTCTCTGAATTTGTTGTTAAAATATCTATCTAGCTGCATTATTGGTTTATTTTCGAATTTTTGGTCAATATTTTGTAATTTTTTATGACCCCCGACCTGTCAAAATTTGCAAAAAAAATGGGTTTGCAGAAAAGTGACCAGATCCCAGCACTGCTTATCCCATAACTTTTGAAATTTTTACCCGATTTAAAAGTGGAATGCCTCTCTGAATTTGTTATTAAAATATCTATCTAGCTACATCATTGGTTTATTTTCGAATTTTTTGGTCAATGTTTCGTCATTTTTTATGACCCCCGACCTGTCAAAATTTGCAAAAAATGGGTTTGCAGAAAAGTGACCAGATCCCATCACTGCTTAGCCCAAACTTTTGAAATTTTTACCCGATTTAAAAGTGGAATACCTCTCTGAATTTGTTATTCGAATATCTATCTAGCTGCATTATTGGTTTATTTTCGAATTTTTTGGTCAATATTTTGTAGTTTTTTATGACCCCCGACCTGTCAAAATTTGCAAAAAATGGGTTTGCAGAAAAGTGACAAGATCCCAGCACTGCTTAGCCCAAACTTTTGAATTTTTTACCCGATTTAAAAGTGGAATACCTCTCTGAATTTGTTGTTAAAATATCTATCTAGCTGCATTATTGGTTTATTTTCGAATTTTTGGTCAATATTTTGTAGTTTTTTATGACCCCCGACCTGTCAAAATTTGCAAAAAATGGGTTTGCAGAAAAGTGACCAGATCCCAGCACTGCTTAGCCCAAACTTTTGAAATTTTTACCCGATTTAAAAGTGGAATACCTCTCTGAATTTGTTATTAAAATATCTATCTAGCTACATCATTGGTTTATTTTCGAATTTTTGGTCAATGTTTCGTCATTTTTTATGACCCCCGACCTGTCAAAATTTGCAAAAAAATGGGTTTGCAGAAAAGTGACCAGATCCCAGCACTGCTTAGCCCAAACTTTTGAAATTTTTACCCGATTTAAAAGTGGAATACCTCTCTGAATTTGTTATTAAAATATCTATCTAGCTGCATTATTGGTTTTTTTTCGAATTTTTGGTCAATATTTTGTAGTTTTTTATGACCCCCGACTTGTTAAAATTTGCAAAAAATGGGTTTGCAGAAAAGTGACCAGATCCCAGCACTGCTTATCCCAAACCTTTTGAAATTTTTACCCGATTTAAAAGTGGAATACCTCTCTGAATTTCTTATTAAAATATCTATCTAGCTGCATTATTGGTTTATTTTCGAATTTTTGGTCAATATTTTGTAGTTTTTTATGACCCCCGACCTGTCAAAATTTGCAAAAAATGGGTTTGCAGAAAAGTGACCAGATCCCAGCACTGCTTAGCCCATAACTTTTGAAATTTTTACCCGATTTAAAAGTGGAATACCTCTCTGAATTTGTTATTAAAATATCTATCTAGCTACATCATTGGTTTATTTTCGAATTTTTGGT
This sequence comes from Drosophila ficusphila, assembly GCF_018152265.1. Taxonomy (NCBI): domain Eukaryota; kingdom Metazoa; phylum Arthropoda; class Insecta; order Diptera; family Drosophilidae; genus Drosophila; species Drosophila ficusphila. Next base: position 98,471 of record NW_025064559.1, read on the forward strand.
CAATGTTTCGTCATTTTTTATGACCCCCGACCTGTCAAAATTTGCAAAAAATGGGTTTGCAGAAAAGTGACCAGATCCCAGCACTGCTTAGCCCATAACTTTTGAAATTTTTACCCGATTTAAAAGTGGAATACCTCTCTGAATTTGTTATTAAAATATCTATCTAGCTGCATTATTGGTTTATTTTCGAATTTTTGGTCAATATTTTGTAGTTTTTTATGACCCCCGACCTGTCAAAATTTGCAAAAAATGGGTTTGCAGAAAAGTGACCAAATCCCAGCACTGCTTATCCCAAACCTTTTGAAATTTTTACCCGATTTAAAAGTGGAATACCTCTCTGAATTTGTTATTAAAAATATATCTAGCTGCATTATTGGTTTATTTTCGAATTTTTGGTCAATATTTTGTAATTTTTTATGACCCCCGACCTGTCAAAATTTGCAAAAAATGGGTTTGCAGAAAAGTGACCAGATCCCATCACTGCTTAGCCCAAACTTTTGAAATTTTTACCCGATTTAAAAGTGGAATACCTCTCTGAATTTGTTGTTAAAATATCTATCTAGCTGCATTATTGGTTTATTTTCGAATTTTTGGTCAATATTTTGTAGTTTTTTATGACCCCCGACTTGTTAAAATTTGCAAAAAATGGGTTTGCAGAAAAGTGACCAGATCCCAGCACTGCTTATCCCAAACCTTTTGAAATTTTTACCCGATTTAAAAGTGGAATACCTCTCTGAATCTGCTATTAAAATATCTATCTAGCTGCATTATTGGTTTATTTTCGAATTTTTGGTCAATATTTTTTAATTTTTTATGACCCCCGACCTGTCAAAATTTGCAAAAAATGGGTTTGCAGAAAAGTGACAAGATCCCAGCACTGCTTAGCCCAAACTTTTGAATCTTTTTCCCGATTTAAAAGTGGAATACCTCTCTGAATTTGTTGTTAAAATATCTATCTAGCTGCATTATTGGTTTATTTTCGAATTTTTGGTCAATATATTGTAGTTTTTTATGACCCCCGACCTGTCAAAATTTGCAAAAAATGGGTTTGCAGAAAAGTGACAAGATCCCAGCACTGCTTTGCCCAAACTTTTGAATCTTTTACCCGATTTAAAAGTGGAATACCTCTCTGAATTTGTTGTTAAAATATCTATCTAGCTGCATTATTGGTTTATTTTCGAATTTTTGGTCAATATTTTGTAGTTTTTTATGACCCCCGACCTGTCAAAATTTGCAAAAAATGGGTTTGCAGAAAAGTGACCAGATCCCAGCACTGCTTAGCCCAAACTTTTGAAATTTTTACCCGATTTAAAAGTGGAATATCTCTCTGAATTTGTTATTAAAATATCTATCTAGCTGCATTATTGGTTTATTTTCGAATTTTTGGTCAATGTTTCGTCATTTTTTATGACCCCCGACCTGTCAAAATTTGCAAAAAATGGGTTTGCAGAAAAGTGACCAGATCCCAGCACTGCTTAGCCCAAACTTTTGAAATTTTTACCCGATTTAAAAGTGGAATACCTCTTTGAATTTGTTATTCGAATTTCTATCAAGCTGCATTATTGGTTTATTTTCGAATTTTTGGTCAATATTTTGTAGTTTTTTATGACCCCCGACCTGTCAAAATTTGCAAAAAAATGGGTTTGCAGAAAAGTGACCAGATCCCAGCACTGCTTAGCCCAAACTTTTGAAATTTTTACCCGATTTAAAAGTGGAATACCTCTCTGAATTTGTTATTAAAATATCTATCTAGCTGCATTATTGGTTTATTTTCGAATTTTTGGTCAATATTTTGTAGTTTTTTATGACCCCCGACTTGTTAAAATTTGCAAAAAATGGGTTTGCAGAAAAGTGACCAGATCCCAGCACTGCTTATCCCAAACCTTTTGAAATTTTTACCCGATTTAAAAGTGGAATACCTCTCTGAATTTGCTATTAAAATTTCTATCTAGCTGCATTATTGGTTTATTTTCGAATTTTTGGTCAATATTTTTTAATTTTTTATGACCCCCGACCTGTCAAAATTTGCAAAAAATGGGTTTGCAGAAAAGTGACCAGATCCCAGCACTGCTTAGCCTATAACTTTTGAAATTTTTACCCGATTTAAAAGTGGAATACCTCTCTGAATTTGTTATTAAAATATCTATCTAGCTACATCATTGGTTTATTTTCGAATTTTTGGTCAATGTTTCGTCATTTTTTATGACCCCCGACCTGTCAAAATTTGCAAAAAATGGGTTTGCAGAAAAGTGACCAGATCCCAGCACTGCTTAGCCCATAACTTTTGAAATTTTTACCCGATTTAAAAGTGGAATACCTCTCTGAATTTGTTATTAAAATATCTATCTAGCTGCATTATTGGTTTATTTTGGAATTTTTGGTCAATATTTTGTAGTTTTTTATGACCCCCGACCTGTCAAAATTTGCAAAAAATGGGTTTGCAGGAAAGTGACCAAATCCCAGCACTGCTTATCCCAAACCTTTTGAAACTTTTACCCGATTTAAAAGTGGAATTTCTCTGAATTTGTTATTAAAATATCTATCTAGCTGCATTATTGGTTTATTTTCGAATTTTTGGTCAATATTTTTTAATTTTTTATGACCCCCGACCTGTCAAAATTTGCAAAAATGGGTTTGCCGAAAAGCGACCAGATCCCAGCACTGCTTAGCCCAAACTTTTGAAATTTTTACCCGATTTAAAAGTGGAATGCCTCTCTGAATTTGTTATTAAAATATCTATCTAGCTACATCATTGGTTTATTTTCGAATTTTTGTCAATGTTTCGTCATTTTTTATGACCCCCGACCTGTCAAAATTTGCAAAAAATGGGTTTGCAGGAAAGTGACAAGATCCCAGCACTGCTTAGCCCAAACTTTTGAAATTTTTACCCGATTTAAATGTGGAATACCTCTCTGAATTTGTTGTTAAAATATCTATCTAGCTGCATTATTGGTTTATTTTCGAATTTTTGGTCAATATTTTTTAATTTTTTATGACCCCCGACCTGTCAAAATTTGCAAAAAATGGGTTTGCAGAAAAGTGACCAGATCCCAGCACTGCTTATCCCAAACCTTTTGAAATTTTTACCCGATTTAAAAGTGGAATACCTCTCTGAATTTGTTATTAAAATATCTATCAAGCTACATCATTGGTTTATTTTCGAATTTTTGGTCAATGTTTTGTAATTTTTTATGACCCCGACCTGTCAAAATTTGCAAAAAAATGGGTTTGCAGAAAAGTGACCAGATCCCAGCACTGCTTAGCCCAAACTTTTGAAATTTTTACCCGATTTAAAAGTGGAATACCTCTCTGAATTTGTTGTTAAAATATCTATCTAGCTGCATTATTGGTTTATTTTCGAATTTTTGGTCAATATTTTGTAGTTTTTTATGACCCCCGACTTGTTAAAATTTGCAAAAAATGGGTTTGCAGAAAAGTGACCAGATCCCAGCACTGCTTATCCCAAACCTTTTGAAATTTTTACCCGATTTAAAAGTGGAATACCTCTCTGAATTTGCTATTAAAATATCTATCTAGCTGCATTATTGGTTTATTTTCGAATTTTTGGTCAATATTTTTTAATTTTTTATGACCCCCGACCTGTCAAAATGTGCAAAAAATGGGTTTGCAGAAAAGTGACAAGATCCCAGCACTGCTTAGCCCAAACTTTTGAATCTTTTTCCCGATTTAAAAGTGGAATACCTCTCTGAATTTGTTGTTAAAATATCTATCTAGCTGCATTATTGGTTTATTTTCGAATTTTTGGTCAATATATTGTAGTTTTTTATGACCCCCGACCTGTCAAAATTTGCAAAAAATGGGTTTGCAGAAAAGTGACAAGATCCCAGCACTGCTTTGCCCAATTTTTTGAATCTTTTACCCGATTTAAAAGTGGAATACCTCTCTGAATTTGCTATTAAAATATCTATCTAGCTGCATTATTGGTTTATTTTCGAATTTTTGGTCAATATTTTGTAGTTTTTTATGACCCCCGACCTGTCAAAATTTGCAAAAAATGGGTTTGCAGAAAAGTGACCAGATCCCAGCACTGCTTAGCCCAAACTTTTGAAATTTTTACCCGATTTAAAAGTGGAATATCTCTCTGAATTTGTTATTAAAATATCTATCTAGCTGCATTATTGGTTTATTTTCGAATTTTTGGTCAATATTTTGTAATTTTTTATGACCCCCGACCTGTCAAAATTTGCAAAAAATGGGTTTGCAGAAAAGTGACCAGATCCCATCACTGCTTAGCCCAAACTTTTGAAATTTTTACCCGATTTAAAAGTGGAATACCTCTCTGAATTTGTTGTTAAAATATCTATCTAGCTGCATTATTGGTTTATTTTCGAATTTTTGGTCAATATTTTGTAGTTTTTTATGACCCCCGACCTGTCAAAATTTGCAAAAAATGGGTTTGCAGAAAAGTGACCAGATCCCAGCACTGCTTAGCCCAAACTTTTGAAATTTTTACCCGATTTAAAAGTGGAATACCTCTCTGAATTTGTTATTAAAATATCTATCTAGCTACATCATTGGTTTATTTTCGAATTTTTGGTCAATGTTTCGTCATTTTTTATGACCCCCGACCTGTCAAAATTTGCAAAAAATGGGTTTGCAGAAAAGTGACCAGATCCCAGCACTGCTTAGCCCATAACTTTTGAAATTTTTACCCGATTTAAAAGTGGAATACCTCTCTGAATTTGTTGTTAAAATATCTATCTAGCTGCATTATTGGTTTATTTTCGAATTTTTGGTCAATATTTTGTAGTTTTTTATGACCCCCGACTTGTTAAAATTTGCAAAAAATGGGTTTGCAGAAAAGTGACCAGATCCCAGCACTGCTTATCCCAAACCTTTTGAAATTTTTACCCGATTTAAAAGTGGAATACCTCTCTGAATTTGCTATTAAAATATCTATCTAGCTGCATTATTGGTTTATTTTCGAATTTTTGGTCAATATTTTTTAATTTTTTATGACCCCCGACCTGTCAAAATTTGCAAAAAATGGGTTTGCAGAAAAGTGACAAGATCCCAGCACTGCTTAGCCCAAACTTTTGAATCTTTTTCCCGATTTAAAAGTGGAATACCTCTCTGAATTTGTTGTTAAAATATCTATCTAGCTGCATTATTGGTTTATTTTCGAATTTTTGGTCAATATATTGTAGTTTTTTATGACCCCCGACCTGTCAAAATTTGCAAAAAATGGGTTTGCAGAAAAGTGACAAGATCCCAGCACTGCTTTGCCCAAACTTTTGAATCTTTTACCCGATTTAAAAGTGGAATACCTCTCTGAATTTGTTGTTGAAATATCTATCTAGCTGCATTATTGGTTTATTTTCGAATTTTTGGTCAATATTTTGTAGTTTTTTATGACCCCCGACCTGTCAAAATTTGCAAAAAATGGGTTTGCAGAAAAGTGACCAGATCCCAGCACTGCTTAGCCCAAACTTTTGAAATTTTTACCCGATTTAAAAGTGGAATATCTCTCTGAATTTGTTATTAAAATATCTATCTAGCTGCATTATTGGTTTATTTTCGAATTTTTGGTCAATGTTTCGTCATTTTTTATGACCCCCGACCTGTCAAAATTTGCAAAAAATGGGTTTGCAGAAAAGTGACCAGATCCCAGCACTGCTTAGCCCAAACTTTTGAAATTTTTACCCGATTTAAAAGTGGAATACCTCTCTGAATTTGTTGTTAAAATATCTATCTAGCTGCATTATTGGTTTATTTTCGAATTTTTGGTCAATATTTTGTAGTTTTTTATGACCCCCGACCTGTCAAAATTTGCAAAAAATGGGTTTGCAGAAAAGTGATCAGATCCCAGCACTGCTTAGCCCAAACTTTTGAAATTTTTACCCGATTTAAAAGTGGAATACCTCTCTGAATTTGTTATTAAAATATCTATCTAGCTACATCATTGGTTTATTTTCGAATTTTTGGTCAATGTTTCGTCATTTTTTATGACCCCCGACCTGTCAAAATTTGCAAAAAATGGGTTTGCAGAAAAGTGACCAGATCCCAGCACTGCTTAGCCCATAACTTTTGAAATTTTTACCCGATTTAAAAGTGGAATACCTCTCTGAATTTGTTATTCGAATATCTATCTAGCTGCATTATTGGTTTATTTTCGAATTTTTGGTCAATATTTTGTAATTTTTTATGACCCCCGACCTGTCCAAATTTGCAAAAAATGGGTTTGCAGAAAAGTGACCAGAACCCAGCACTGCTTAGCCCATAACTTTTGAAATTTTTACCCGATTTAAAAGTGGAATACCTCTCTGAATTTGCTATTAAAATATCTATCTAGCTGCATTATTGGTTTATTTTCGAATTTTTGGTCAATATTTTTTAATTTTTTATGACCCCCGACCTGTCAAAATTTGCAAAAAATGGGTTTGCAGAAAAGTGACAAGATCCCAGCACTGCTTAGCCCAAACTTTTGAATCTTTTACCCGATTTAAAAGTGGAATACCTCTCTGAATTTGTTGTTAAAATATCTATCTAGCTGCATTATTGGTTTATTTTCGAATTTTTGGTCAATATTTTGTAGTTTTTTATGACCCCCGACCTGTCAAAATTTGCAAAAAATGGGTTTGCAGAAAAGTGACAAGATCCCAGCACTGCTTAGCCCAAACTTTTGAATCTTTTACCCGATTTAAAAGTGGAATACCTCTCTGAATTTGTTGTTAAAATATCTATCTAGCTGCATTATTGGTTTATTTTCGAATTTTTGGTCAATATTTTGTAGTTTTTTATGACCCCCGACCTGTCAAAATTTGCAAAAAATGGGTTTGCAGAAAAGTGACCAGATCCCAGCACTGCTTATCCCATAACTTTTGAAATTTTTACCCGATTTAAAAGTGGAATGCCTCCCTGAATTTGTTATTAAAATATCTATCTAGCTACATCATTGGTTTATTTTCGAATTTTTGATCAATGTTTCGTCATTTTTTATGACCCCCGACCTGTCAAAATTTGCAAAAAATGGGTTTGCAGAAAAGTGACCAGATCCCAGCACTGCTTATCCCAAACCTTTTGAAATTTTTACCCGATTTAAAAGTGGAATACCTCTCTGAATTTGTTATTAAAATATCTATCTAGCTGCATTATTGGTTTATTTTCGAATTTTTGGTCAATATTTTGTAATTTTTTATGACCCCCGACCTGTCAAAATTTGCAAAAAATGGGTTTGCAGAAAAGTGACAAGATCCCAGCACTGCTTAGCCCAAACTTTTGAATCTTTTACCCGATTTAAAAGTGGAATACCTCTCTGAATTTGTTGTTAAAATATCTATCTAGCTGCATTATTGGTTTATTTTCGAATTTTTGGTCAATATTTTGTAGTTTTTTATGACCCCCGACCTGTCAAAATTTGCAAAAAATGGGTTTGCAGAAAAGTGACAAGATCCCAGCACTGCTTAGCCCAAACTTTTGAATCTTTTACCCGATTTAAAAGTGGAATACCTCTCTGAATTTGTTGTTAAAATATCTATCTAGCTGCATTATTGGTTTATTTTCGAATTTTTGGTCAATATTTTGTAATTTTTTATGACCCCCGACCTGTCAAAATTTGCAAAAAATGGGTTTGCAGAAAAGTGACCAGATCCCAGCACTGCTTAGCCCAAACTTTTGAAATTTTTACCCGATTTAAAAGTGGAATACCTCTCTGAATTTGCTATTAAAATATCTATCTAGCTGCATTATTGGTTTATTTTCGAATTTTTGGTCAATATTTTTTAATTTTTTATGACCCCTGACCTGTCAAAATTTGCAAAAAATGGGTTTGCAGAAAAGTGACAAGATCCCAGCACTGCTTAGCCCAAACTTTTGAATCTTTTACCCGATTTAAAAGTGGAATACCTCTCTGAATTTGTTGTTAAAATATCTATCTAGCTGCATTATTGGTTTATTTTCGAATTTTTGGTCAATATTTTGTAATTTTTTATGACCCCCAACCTGTCAAAATTTGCAAAAAATGGGTTTGCAGAAAAGTGACCAGATCCCAGCACTGCTTATCCCATAAATTTTGAAATTTTTACCCGATTTAAAAGTGGAATGCCTCCCTAAATTTGTTATTAAAATATCTATCTAGCTACATCATTGGTTTATTTTCGAATTTTTGATCAATGTTTCGTCATTTTTTATGACCCCCGACCTGTCAAAATTTGCAAAAAATGGGTTTGCAGAAAAGTGACCAGATCCCAGCACTGCTTATCCCAAACCTTTTGAAATTTTTACCCGATTTAAAAGTGGAATACCTCTCTGAATTTGTTATTAAAATATCTATCTAGCTGCATTATTGGTTTATTTTCGAATTTTTGGTCAATATTTTTTAATTTTTTATGACCCCCGACCTGTCAAAATTTGCAAAAAATGGGTTTGCAGAAAAGTGACCAGATCCCAGCACTGCTTATCCCAAACCTTTTGAAATTTTTACCCGATTTAAAAGTGGAATACCTCTCTGAATTTGTTATTAAAATATCTATCTAGCTGCATTATTGGTTTATTTTCGAATTTTTGGTCAATATTTTGTAGTTTTTTATGACCCCCGACCTGTCAAAATTTGCAAAAAATGGGTTTGCAGAAAAGTGACCAGATCCCAGCACTGCTTAGCCCAAACTTTTGAAATTTTTACCCGATTTAAAAGTGGAATGCCTCTCTGAATTTGTAATTAAAATATCTATCTAGCTACATCATTGGTTTATTTTCGAATTTTTGGTCAATGTTTCGTCATTTTTTATGACCCCGACCTGTCAAAATTTGCAAAAAAATGGGTTTGCAGAAAAGTGACCAGATCCCAGCACTGCTTAGCCCAAACTTTTGAAATTTTTACCCGATTTAAAAGTGGAATGCCTCTCTGAATTTGTTGTTAAAATATCTATCTAGCTGCATTATTGGTTTATTTTCGAGTTTTTGGTCAATATTTTGTAGTTTTTTATGACCCCCGACCTGTCAAAATTTGCAAAAAATGGATTTGCAGAAAAGTGACCAGATCCCAGCACTGCTTAGCCCAAACTTTTGAAATTTTTACCCGATTTAAAAGTGGAATGCCTCTCTGAATTTGTTGTTAAAATATCTATCTAGCTGCATTATTGGTTTATTTTCGAATTTTTGGTCAATATTTTGTAGTTTTTTATGACCCCCGACCTGTCAAAATTTGCAAAAAATGGGTTTGCAGAAAAGTGACAAGATCCCAGCACTGCTTAGCCCAAACTTTTGAATCTTTTACCCGATTTAAAAGTGGAATACCTCTCTGAATTTGTTGTTAAAATATCTATCTAGCTGCATTATTGGTTTATTTTCGAATTTTTGGTCAATATTTTGTAATTTTTTATGACCTGTCAAAATTTGCAAAAAATGGGTTTGCAGAAAAGTGACCAGATCCCAGCACTGCTTATCCCATAACTTTTGAAATTTTTACCCGATTTAAAAGTGGAATGCCTCCCTGAATTTGTTATTAAAATATCTATCTAGCTACATCATTGGTTTATTTTCGAATTTTTGATCAATGTTTCGTCATTTTTTATGACCCCCGACCTGTCAAAATTTGCAAAAAATGGGTTTGCAGAAAAGTGACCAGATCCCAGCACTGCTTAGCCCAAACTTTTGAAATTTTTACCCGATTTAAAAGTGGAATGCCTCTCTGAATTTGTTGTTAAAATATCTATCTAGCTGCATTATTGGTTTATTTTCGAATTTTTGGTCAATATTTTGTAATTTTTTATGACCCCCGACCTGTCAAAATTTGCAAAAAATGGGTTTGCAGAAAAGTGACCAGATCCCAGCACTGCTTAGCCCATAACTTTTGAAATTTTTACCCGATTTAAAAGTGGAATACCTCTCTGAATTTGTTATTAAAATATCTATCTAGCTGCATTATTGGTTTATTTTCGAATTTTTGGTCAATATTTTGTAGTTTTTTATGACCCCCGACTTGTTAAAATTTGCAAAAAATGGGTTTGCAGAAAAGTGACCAGATCCCAGCACTGCTTATCCCAAACCTTTTGAAATTTTTACCCGATTAAAAAGTGGAATACCTCTCTGAATTTGTTGTTAAAATATCTATCTAGCTGCATTATTGGTTTATTTTCGAATTTTTGGTCAATATTTTGTAGTTTTTTATGACCCCCGACCTGTCAAAATTTGCAAAAAATGGGTTTGCAGAAAAGTGACCAGATCCCAGCACTGCTTAGCCCATAACTTTTGAAATTTTTACCCGATTTAAAAGTGGAATGCCTCTCTGAATTTGTTATTCGAATATCTATCTAGCTGCATTATTGGTTTATTTTCGAATTTTTGGTCAATATTTTGTAATTTTTTATGACCCCCGACCTGTCAAAATTTGCAAAAAATGGGTTTGCAGAAAAGTGACCAGATCCCAGCACTGCTTAGCCCATAACTTTTGAAATTTTTACTCGATTTAAAAGTGGAATACCTCTCTGAATTTGTTATTAAAATATCTATCTAGCTGCATTATTGGTTTATTTTCGAATTTTTGGTCAATATTTTGTAATTTTTTATGACCCCCGACCTGTCAAAATTTGCAAAAAATGGGTTTGCAGAAAAGTGACCAGATCCCAGCACTGCTTAGCCCATAACTTTTGAAATTTTTACCCGATTTAAAAGTGGAATACCTCTCTGAATTTGTTATTAAAATATCTATCTAGCTGCATTATTGGTTTATTTTCGAATTTTTGGTCAATATTTTGTAGTTTTTTATGACCCCCGACTTGTTAAAATTTGCAAAAAATGGGTTTGCAGAAAAGTGACCAGATCCCAGCACTGCTTATCCCAAACCTTTTGAAATTTTTACCCGATTAAAAAGTGGAATACCTCTCTGAATTTGTTGTTAAAATATCTATCTAGCTGCATTATTGGTTTATTTTCGAATTTTTGGTCAATATTTTGTAGTTTTTTATGACCCCCGACCTGTCAAAATTTGCAAAAAATGGGTTTGCAGAAAAGTGACCAGATCCCAGCACTGCTTAGCCCATAACTTTTGAAATTTTTACCCGATTTAAAAGTGGAATGCCTCTCTGAATTTGTTATTCGAATATCTATCTAGCTGCATTATTGGTTTATTTTCGAATTTTTGGTCAATATTTTGTAGTTTTTTATGACCCCCGACCTGTCAAAATTTGCAAAAAATGGGTTTGCAGAAAAGTGACCAGATCCCAGCACTGCTTAGCCCATAAATTTTGAAATTTTTACCCGATTTAAAAGTGGAATGCCTCTCTGAATTTGTTATTCGAATATCTATCTAGCTGCATTATTGGTTTATTTTCGAATTTTTGGTCAATATTTTGTAATTTTTTATGACCCCCGACCTGTCAAAATTTGCAAAAAATGGGTTTGCAGAAAAGTGACCAGAACCCAGCACTGCTTATCCCAAACCTTTTGAAATTTTTACCCGATTTAAAAGTGGAATACCTCTCTGAATTTGCTATTAAAATATCTATCTAGCTGCATTATTGGTTTATTTTCGAATTTTTGGTCAATGTTTCGTCATTTTTTATGACCCCCGACCTGTCAAAATTTGCAAAAAATGGGTTTGCAGAAAAGTGACCAGATCCCAGCACTGCTTAGCCCATAACTTTTGAAATTTTTACCCGATTTAAAAGTGGAATACCTCTCTGAATTTGTTGTTAAAATATCTATCTAGCTGCATTATTGGTTTATTTTCGAATTTTTGGTCAATATTTTTTAATTTTTTATGACCCCCGACCTGTCAAAATTTGCAAAAAATGGGTTTGCAGAAAAGTGACCAGATCCCAGCACTGCTTAGCCCAAACTTTTGAAATTTTTACCCGATTTAAAAGTGGAATGCCTCTCTGAATTTGTTATTAAAATATCTATCTAGCTACATCATTGGTTTATTTTCGAATTTTTGGTCAATATTTTTTAATTTTTTATGACCCCCGACCTGTCAAAATTTGCAAAAAATGGGTTTGCAGAAAAGTGACCAGATCCCAGCACTGCTTAGCCCAAACTTTTGAAATTTTTACCCGATTTAAAAGTGGAATGCCTCTCTGAATTTGTTATTAAAATATCTATCTAGCTACATCATTGGTTTATTTTCGAATTTTTGGTCAATGTTTCGTCATTTTTTATGACCCCGACCTGTCAAAATTTGCAAAAAAATGGGTTTGCAGAAAAGTGACCAGATCCCAGCACTGCTTAGCCCAAACTTTTGAAATTTTTACCCGATTTAAAAGTGGAATGCCTCTCTGAATTTGTTGTTAAAATATCTATCTAGCTGCATTATTGGTTTATTTTCGAGTTTTTGGTCAATATTTTGTAGTTTTTATGACCCCCGACCTGTCAAAATTTGCATAAAATGGGTTTGCAGAAAAGTGACCAGATCCCAGCACTGCTTAGCCCATAACTTTTGAAATTTTTACCCGATTTAAAAGTGGAATACCTCTCTGAATTTGTTGTTAAAATATCTATCTAGCTGCATTATTGGTTTATTTTCGAATTTTTGGTCAATATTTTGTAATTTTTTATGACCCCCGACCTGTCAAAATTTGCAAAAAATGGGTTTGCAGAAAAGTGACCAGAACCCAGCACTGCTTAGCCCATAACTTTTGAAATTTTTACCCGATTTAAAAGTGGAATACCTCTCTGAATTTGTTGTTAAAATATCTATCTAGCTGCATTATTGGTTTATTTTCGAATTGTTGGTCAATATTTTGTAATTTTTTATGACCCCCGACCTGTCAAAATTTGCAAAAAAATGGGTTTGCAGAAAAGTTAAAAGATCCCAGCACTGCTTAGCCCATAACTTTTGAAATTTTTACCCGACTTAAAAGTGGAATACCTCTCTGAACTTGTTATTAAAATATCTATCTAGCTGCATTATTGGTTTATTTTCGAATTTTTGGTCAATATTTTGTAATTTTTTATGACCCCCGACCTGTCAAAATTTGCAAAAAATGGGTTTGCAGAAAAGTGACCAGATCCCAGCACTGCTTAGCCCAAACTTTTGAAATTTTTACTCGATTTAAAAGTGGAATACCTCTCTGAATTTGTTATTAAAATATCTATCTAGCTGCATTATTGGTTTATTTTCGAATTTTTTGGTCAATGTTTCGTCATTTTTTATGACCCCCGGCCTGTCAAAATTTGCAAAAAATGGGTTTGCAGAAAAGTGACCAGATCCCAGCACTGCTTAGCCCATAACTTTTGAAATTTTTACCCGATTTAAAAGTGGAATACCTCTCTGAATTTGTTATTAAAATATCTATCTAGCTGCATTATTGGTTTATTTTCGAATTTTTGGTCAATATTTTGTAGTTTTTTATGACCCCCGACTTGTTAAAATTTGCAAAAAATGGGTTTGCAGAAAAGTGACCAGATCCCAGCACTGCTTATCCCAAACCTTTTGAAATTTTTACCCGATTAAAAAGTGGTATACCTCTCTGAATTTGTTGTTAAAATATCTATCTAGCTGCATTATTGGTTTATTTTCGAATTTTTGGTCAATATTTTGTAGTTTTTTATGACCCCCGACCTGTCAAAATTTGCAAAAAATGGGTTTGCAGAAAAGTGACCAGATCCCAGCACTGCTTAGCCCATAACTTTTGAAATTTTTACCCGATTTAAAAGTGGAATGCCTCTCTGAATTTGTTATTCGAATATCTATCTAGCTGCATTATTGGTTTATTTTCGAATTTTTGGTCAATATTTTGTAATTTTTTATGACCCCCCGACCTGTCAAAATTTGCAAAAAATGGGTTTGCAGAAAAGTGACCAGAACCCAGCACTGCTTATCCCAAACCTTTTGAAATTTTTACCCGATTTAAAAGTGGAATACCTCTCTGAATTTGTTATTAAAATATCTATCTAGCTGCATTATTGGTTTATTTTCGAATTTTTGGTCAATGTTTCGTCATTTTTTATGACCCCCGACCTGTCAAAATTTGCAAAAAATGGGTTTGCAGAAAAGTGACCAGATCCCAGCACTGCTTAGCCCATAACTTTTGAAATTTTTACCCGATTTAAAAGTGGAATACCTCTCTGAATTTGTTATTTGAATATCTATCTAGCTGCATTATTGGTTTATTTTCGAATTTTTGGTCAATATTTTTTAATTTTTTATGACCCCCGACCTGTCAAAATTTGCAAAAAAATGGGTTTGCAGAAAAGTGACCAGATCCCAGCACTGCTTATCCCATAACTTTTGAAATTTTTACCCGATTTAAAAGTGGAATGCCTCTCTGAATTTGTTATTAAAATATCTATCTAGCTACATCATTGGTTTATTTTCGAATTTTTGGTCAATGTTTCGTCATTTTTTATGACCCCCGACCTGTCAAAATTTGCAAAAAATGGGTTTGCAGAAAAGTGACCAGATCCCAGCACTGCTTAGCCCAAACTTTTGAAATTTTTACCCGATTTAAAAGTGGAATACCTCTCAGAATTTGTTATTCGAATATCTATCTAGCTGCATTATTGGTTTATTTTCGAATTTTTGGTCAATATTTTGTAGTTTTTTAAGACCCCCGACCTGTCAAAATTTGCAAAAAAATGGGTTTGCAGAAAAGTGACCAGATCCCAGCACTGCTTATCCCATAACTTTTGAAATTTTTACCCGATTTAAAAGTGGAATACCTCTCTGAATTCGTTATTCGAATATCTATCTAGCTGCATTATTGGTTTATTTTCGAATTTTTGGTCAATATTTTGTAATTTTTTATGACCCCCGACCTGTCAAAATTTCCAAAAAATGGGTTTGCAGAAAAGTGACCAGATCCCAGCACTGCTTATCCCAAACCTTTTGAAATTTTTACCCGATTAAAAAGTGGAATACCTCTCTGAATTTGTTGTTAAAATATCTATCTAGCTGCATTATTGGTTTATTTTCGAATTTTTGGTCAATATTTTGTAGTTTTTTATGACCCCCGACCTGTCAAAATTTGCAAAAAATGGGTTTGCAGAAAAGTGACCAGATCCCAGCACTGCTTAGCCCATAACTTTTGAAATTTTTACCCGATTTAAAAGTGGAATGCCTCTCTGAATTTGTTATTCGAATATCTATCTAGCTGCATTATTGGTTTATTTTCGAATTTTTGGTCAATATTTTGTAATTTTTTATGACCCCCGACCTGTCAAAATTTGCAAAAAATGGGTTTGCAGAAAAGTGACCAGATCCCAGCACTGCTTAGCCCATAACTTTTGAAATTTTTACTCGATTTAAAAGTGGAATACCTCTCTGAATTTGTTATTAAAATATCTATCTAGCTGCATTATTGGTTTATTTTCGAATTTTTGGTCAATATTTTGTAATTTTTTATGACCCCCGACCTGTCAAAATTTGCAAAAAATGGGTTTGCAGAAAAGTGACCAGATCCCAGCACTGCTTAGCCCATAACTTTTGAAATTTTTACCCGATTTAAAAGTGGAATACCTCTCTGAATTTGTTATTAAAATATCTATCTAGCTGCATTATTGGTTTATTTTCGAATTTTTGTCAATATTTTGTAGTTTTTTATGACCCCCGACTTGTTAAAATTTGCAAAAAATGGGTTTGCAGAAAAGTGACCAGATCCCAGCACTGCTTATCCCAAACCTTTTGAAATTTTTACCCGATTAAAAAGTGGAATACCTCTCTGAATTTGTTGTTAAAATATCTATCTAGCTGCATTATTGGTTTATTTTCGAATTTTTGGTCAATATTTTGTAGTTTTTTATGACCCCCGACCTGTCAAAATTTGCAAAAAATGGGTTTGCAGAAAAGTGACCAGATCCCAGCACTGCTTAGCCCATAACTTTTGAAATTTTTACCCGATTTAAAAGTGGAATGCCTCTCTGAATTTGTTATTCGAATATCTATCTAGCTGCATTATTGGTTTATTTTCGAATTTTTGGTCAATATTTTGTAATTTTTTATGACCCCCGACCTGTCAAAATTTGCAAAAAATGGGTTTGCAGAAAAGTGACCAGAACCCAGCACTGCTTATCCCAAACCTTTTGAAATTTTTACCCGATTTAAAAGTGGAATACCTCTCTGAATTTGCTATTAAAATATCTATCTAGCTGCATTATTGGTTTATTTTCGAATTTTTGGTCAATGTTTCGTCATTTTTTATGACCCCCGACCTGTCAAAATTTGCAAAAAATGGGTTTGCAGAAAAGTGACCAGATCCCAGCACTGCTTAGCCCATAACTTTTGAAATTTTTACCCGATTTAAAAGTGGAATACCTCTCTGAATTTGTTGTTAAAATATCTATCTAGCTGCATTATTGGTTTATTTTCGAATTTTTGGTCAATGTTTCGTCATTTTTTATGACCCCCGACCTGTCAAAATTTGCAAAAAATGGGTTTGCAGAAAAGTGACCAGATCCCAGCACTGCTTAGCCCAAACTTTTGAAATTTTTACCCGATTTAAAAGTGGAATACCTCTCTGAATTTGTTGTTAAAATATCTATCTAGCTGCATTATTGGTTTATTTTCGAATTTTTGGTCAATGTTTCGTCATTTTTTATGACCCCCGACCTGTCAAAATTTGCAAAAAAATGGGTTTGCAGAAAAGTGACCAGATCCCAGCACTGCTTAGCCCAAACTTTTGAAATTTTTACCCGATTTAAAAGTGGAATGCCTCTCTGAATTTGTTATTAAAATATCTATCTAGCTACATCATTGGTTTATTTTCGAATTTTTGGTCAATGTTTCGTCATTTTTTATGACCCCGACCTGTCAAAATTTGCAAAAAAATGGGTTTGCAGAAAAGTGACCAGATCCCAGCACTGCTTAGCCCAAACTTTTGAAATTTTTACCCGATTTAAAAGTGGAATGCCTCTCTGAATTTGTTGTTAAAATTTCTATCTAGCTGCATTATTGGTTTATTTTCGAGTTTTTGGTCAATATTTTGTAGTTTTTATGACCCCCGACCTGTCAAAATTTGCAAAAAATGGGTTTGCAGAAAAGTGACCAGATCCCAGCACTGCTTAGCCCAAACTTTTGAAATTTTTACCCGATTTAAAAGTGGAATACCTCTCTGAATTTGTTGTTAAAATATCTATCTAGCTGCATCATTGGTTTATTTTCGAATTTTTGGTCAATATTTTGTAATTTTTTATGACCCCCGACCTGTCAAAATTTGCAAAAAATGGGTTTGCAGAAAAGTGACCAGAACCCAGCACTGCTTAGCCCATAACTTTTGAAATTTTTACCCGATTTAAAAGTGGAATACCTCTCTGAATTTGTTATTAAAATATCTATCTAGCTGCATTATTGGTTTATTTTCGAATTTTTGGTCAATATTTTATAGTTTTTTATGACCCCCGACTTGTTAAAATTTGCAAAAAATGGGTTTGCAGAAAAGTTAAAAGATCCCAGCACTGCTTAGCCCATAACTTTTGAAATTTTTACCCGACTTAAAAGTGGAATACCTCTCTGAATTTGTTATTAAAATATCTATCTAGCTGCATTATTGGTTTATTTTCGAATTTTTGGTCAATATTTTGTAATTTTTTATGACCCCCGACCTGTCAAAATTTGCAAAAAATGGGTTTGCAGAAAAGTGACCAGATCCCAGCACTGCTTAGCCCATAACTTTTGAAATTTTTACTCGATTTAAAAGTGGAATACCTCTCTGAATTTGTTATTAAAATATCTATCTAGCTGCATTATTGGTTTATTTTCGAATTTTTGGTCAATATTTTGTAATTTTTTATGACCCCCGACCTGTCAAAATTTGCAAAAAATGGGTTTGCAGAAAAGTGACCAGATCCCAGCACTGCTTAGCCCATAACTTTTGAAATTTTTACCCGATTTAAAAGTGGAATACCTCTCTGAATTTGTTATTCGAATATCTATCTAGCTGCATTATTGGTTTATTTTCGAATTTTTGGTCAATATTTTGTAGTTTTTTATGACCCCCGACTTGTTAAAATTTGCAAAAAATGGGTTTGCAGAAAAGTGACCAGATCCCAGCACTGCTTATCCCAAACCTTTTGAAATTTTTACCCGATTAAAAAGTGGAATACCTCTCTGAATTTGTTGTTAAAATATCTATCTAGCTGCATTATTGGTTTATTTTCGAATTTTTGGTCAATATTTTGTAGTTTTTTATGACCCCCGACCTGTCAAAATTTGCAAAAAATGGGTTTGCAGAAAAGTGACCAGATCCCAGCACTGCTTAGCCCATAACTTTTGAAATTTTTACCCGATTTAAAAGTGGAATGCCTCTCTGAATTTGTTATTCGAATATCTATCTAGCTGCATTATTGGTTTATTTTCGAATTTTTGGTCAATATTTTGTAATTTTTTATGACCCCCGACCTGTCAAAATTTGCAAAAAATGGGTTTGCAGAAAAGTGACCAGATCCCAGCACTGCTTAGCCCAAACTTTTGAAATTTTTACCCGATTTAAAAGTGGAATACCTCTCTGAATTTGTTGTTAAAATATCTATCTAGCTGCATCATTGGTTTATTTTCGAATTTTTGGTCAATGTTTCGTCATTTTTTATGACCCCCGACCTGTCAAAATTTGCAAAAAATGGGTTTGCAGAAAAGTGACCAGATCCCAGCACTGCTTAGCCCAAACTTTTGAAATTTTTACCCGATTTAAAAGTGGAATACCTCTCTGAATTTGTTATTAAAATATCTATCTAGCTGCATTATTGGTTTATTTTCGAATTTTTGGTCAATATTTTGTAGTTTTTTATGACCCCCGACCTGTCAAAATTTGCAAAAAAATGGGTTTGCAGAAAAGTGACCAGATCCCAGCACTGCTTATCCCATAACTTTTGAAATTTTTACCCGATTTAAAAGTGGAATGCCTCTCTGAATTTGTTATTAAAATATCTATCTAGCTACATCATTGGTTTATTTTCGAATTTTTGGTCAATGTTTCGTCATTTTTTATGACCCCCGACCTGTCAAAATTTGCAAAAAATGGGTTTGCAGAAAAGTGACCAGATCCCAGCACTGCTTAGCCCAAACTTTTGAAATTTTTACCCGATTTAAAAGTGGAATACCTCTCTGAATTTGTTGTTAAAATATCTATCTAGCTGCATTTTTGGTTTATTTTCGAATTTTTGGTCAATATTTTGTAATTTTTTATGACCCCCGACCTGTCAAAATTTGCAAAAAAATGGGTTTGCAGAAAAGTGACCAGATCCCAGCATTGCTTAGCCCATAACTTTTGAAATTTTTACCCGATTTAAAAGTGGAATACCTCTCTGAATTCGTTATTTGAATATCTATCTAGCTGCATTATTGGTTTATTTTCGAATTTTTGGTCAATATTTTTTAATTTTTTATGACCCCCGACCTGTCAAAATTTCCAAAAAATGGGTTTGCAGAAAAGTGACCAGATCCCAGCACTGCTTATCCCAAACCTTTTGAAATTTTTACCCGATTTAAAAGTGGAATACATCTCTGAATTTGCTATTAAAATATCTATCTAGCTGCATTATTGGTTTATTTTCGAATTTTTGGTTAATATTTTGTAATTTTTTATGACCCCCGACCTGTCAAAATTTGCAAAAAATGGGTTTGCAGAAAAGTGACAAGATCCCAGCACTGCTTAGCCCAAACTTTTGAAATTTTTACCCGATTTAAAAGTGGAATACCTCTCTGAATTTGTTGTTAAAATATCTATCTAGCTGCATTATTGGTTTATTTTCGAATTTTTGGTCAATATTTTGTAATTTTTTATGACCCCCGACCTGTGAAAATTTGCAAAAAAATGGGTTTGCAGAAAAGTGACCAGATCCCAGCACTGCTTATCCCATAACTTTTGAAATTTTTACCCGATTTAAAAGTGGAATGCCTCTCTGAATTTGTTATTAAAATATCTATCTAGCTACATCATTGGTTTATTTTCGAATTTTTGGTCAATGTTTCGTCATTTTTTATGACCCCCGACCTGTCAAAATTTGCAAAAAATGGGTTTGCAGAAAAGTGACCAGATCCCAGCACTGCTTAGCCCAAACTTTTGAAATTTTTACCCGATTTAAAAGTGGAATACCTCTCTGAATTTGTTATTCGAATATCTATCTAGCTGCATTATTGGTTTATTTTCGAATTTTTGGTCAATATTTTGTAGTTTTTTATGACCCCCGACCTGTTAAAATTTGCAAAAAATGGGTTTGCAGAAAAGTGACCAGATCCCAGCACTGCTTAGCCCAAACTTTTGAAATTTTTACCCGATTTAAAAGTGGAATACCTCTCTGAATTTGTTGTTAAAATATCTATCTAGCTGCATTATTGGTTTATTTTCGAATTTTTGGTCAATATTTTGTAATTTTTTATGACCCCCGACCTGTCAAAATTTGCAAAAAATGGGTTTGCAGAAAAGTGACCAGATCCCAGCACTGCTTAGCCCAAACTTTTGAAATTTTTACCCGATTTAAAAGTGGAATACCTCTCTGAATTTGTTGTTAAAATATCTATCTAGCTGCATTATTGGTTTATTTTCGAATTTTTGGTCAATATTTTGTAGTTTTTTATGACCCCCGACCTGTCAAAATTTGCAAAAAATGGGTTTGCAGAAAAGTGACCAGATCCCAGCACTGCTTAGCCCAAACTTTTGAAATTTTTACCCGATTTAAAAGTGGAATACCTCTCTGAATTTGTTATTAAAATATCTATCTAGCTACATCATTGGTTTATTTTCGAATTTTTGGTCAATGTTTCGTCATTTTTTATGACCCCCGACCTGTCAAAATTTGCAAAAAATGGGTTTGCAGAAAAGTGACCAGATCCCAGCACTGCTTAGCCCATAACTTTTGAAATTTTTACCCGATTTAAAAGTGGAATACCTCTCTGAATTTGTTATTTGAATATCTATCTAGCTGCATTATTGGTTTATTTTCGAATTTTTTGGTCAATATTTTGTAATTTTTTATGACCCCCGACCTGTCAAAATTTGCAAAAAATGGGTTTGCAGAAAAGTGACCAGATCCCAGCACTGCTTAGCCCAAACTTTTGAAATTTTTACCCGATTTAAAAGTGGAATACCTCTCTGAATTTGTTGTTAAAATATCTATCTAGCTGCATTATTGGTTTATTTTCGAATTTTTGGTCAATATTTTGTAATTTTTTATGACCCCCGACCTGTCAAAATTTGCAAAAAATGGGTTTGCAGAAAAGTGACCAGAACCCAGCACTGCTTAGCCCATAACTTTTGAAATTTTTACCCGATTTAAAAGTGGAATGCCTCTCTGAATTTGTTATTAAAATATCTATCTAGCTGCATTATTGGTTTATTTTCGAATTTTTGGTCAATATTTTGTAGTTTTTTATGACCCCCGACCTGTCAAAATTTGCAAAAAATGGGTTTGCAGAAAAGTGACCAGATCCCAGCACTGCTTAGCCCAAACTTTTGAAATTTTTACCCGATTTAAAAGTGGAATACCTCTCTGAATTTGTTATTCGAATATCTATCTAGCTGCATTATTGCTTTATTTTCGAATTTTTGGTCAATATTTTGTAGTTTTTTATGACCCCCGACCTGTCAAAATTTGCAAAAAATGGGTTTGCAGAAAAGTGACCAGATCCCAGCACTGCTTAGCCCAAACTTTTGAAATTTTTACCCGATTTAAAAGTGGAATACCTCTCTGAATTTGTTATTCGAATATCTATCTAGCTGCATTATTGGTTTATTTTCGAATTTTTGGTCAATATTTTGTAATTTTTTATGACCCCCGACCTGTCAAAATTTGCAAAAAATGGGTTTGCAGAAAAGCGACCAGATCCCAGCACTGCTTATCCCATAACTTTTGAAATTTTTACCCGATTTAAAAGTGGAATGCCTCTCTGAATTTGTTATTAAAATATCTATCTAGCTACATCATTGGTTTATTTTCGAATTTTTGGTCAATGTTTCGTCATTTTTTATGACCCCCGACCTGTCAAAATTTGCAAAAAATGGGTTTGCAGAAAAGTGACCAGATCCCAGCACTGCTTAGCCCATAACTTTTGAAATTTTTACCCGATTTAAAAGTGGAATACCTCTCTGAATTTGTTATTTGAATATCTATCTAGCTGCATTATTGGTTTATTTTCGAATTTTTGGTCAATATTTTGTAATTTTTTATGACCCCCGACCTGTCAAAATTTGCAAAAAATGGGTTTGCAGAAAAGTGACCAGATCCCAGCACTGCTTAGCCCAAACTTTTGAAATTTTTACCCGATTTAAAAGTGGAATACCTCTCTGAATTTGTTATTAAAATATCTATCTAGCTGCATTATTGGTTTATTTTCGAATTTTTGGTCAATATTTTGTAATTTTTTATGACCCCCGACCTGTCAAAATTTGCAAAAAATGGGTTTGCAGAAAAGTGACCAGATCCCAGCACTGCTTATCCCATAACTTTTGAAATTTTTACCCGATTTAAAAGTGGAATGCCTCTCTGAATTTGTTATTAAAATATCTATCTAGCTACATCATTGGTTTATTTTCGAATTTTTGTCAATGTTTCGTCATTTTTTATGACCCCCGACCTGTCAAAATTTGCAAAAAATGGGTTTGCAGAAAAGTGACCAGATCCCAGCACTGCTTAGCCCATAACTTTTGAAATTTTTACCCGATTTATGCAATGGAATACCTCTCTGAATTTGTTGTTAAAATATTTATCTAGCTGCATTATTGGTTTATTTTCGAATTTTTGGTCAATATTTTGTAATTTTTTATGACCCCCGACCTGTCAAAATTTGCAAAAAATGGGTTTGCAGAAAAGTGACAAGATCCCAGCACTGCTTAGCCCAAACTTTTGAAATTTTTACCCGATTTAAAAGTGGAATACCTCTCTGAATTTGTTGTTAAAATATCTATCTAGCTGCCTTATTGGTTTATTTTCTAATTTTTGGTCAATATTTTGTAATTTTTTATGACCCCCGACCTGTCAAAATTTGCAAAAAATGGGTTTGCAGAAAAGTGACCAGATCTCAGCACTGCTTATCCCATAACTTTTGAAATTTTTACCCGATTTAAAAGTGGAATGCCTCTCTGAATTTGTTATTAAAATATCTATCTAGCTACATCATTGGTTTATTTTCGAATTTTTGGTCAATGTTTCGTCATTTTTTATGACCCCCGACCTGTCAAAATTTGCAAAAAATGGGTTTGCAGAAAAGTGACCAGATCCCAGCACTGCTTAGCCCAAACTTTTGAAATTTTTACCCGATTTAAAAGTGGAATACCTCTCTGAATTTGTTATTCGAATATCTATCTAGCTGCATTATTGGTTTATTTTCGAATTTTTAATCAATATTTTGTAATTTTTTATGACCCCCGACCTGTCAAAATTTGCAAAAAATGGGTTTGCAGAAAAGCGACCAGATCCCAGCACTGCTTATCCCATAACTTTTGAAATTTTTACCCGATTTAAAAGTGGAATGCCTCTCTGAATTTGTTATTAAAATATCTATCTAGCTACATCATTGGTTTATTTTCGAATTTTTGGTCAATGTTTCGTCATTTTTTATGACCCCCGACCTGTCAAAATTTGCAAAAAATGGGTTTGCAGAAAAGTGACCAGATCCCAGCACTGCTTAGCCCATAACTTTTGAAATTTTTACCCGATTTAAAAGTGGAATACCTCTCTGAATTTGTTATTAAAATATCTATCTAGCTGCATTATTGGTTTATTTTCGAATTTTTTGGTCAATATTTTGTAATTTTTTATGACCCCCGACCTGTCAAAATTTGCAAAAAATTTTTATGACCCCCGACCTGTCAAAATTTGCAAAAAATGGGTTTGCCGAAAAGCGACCAGATCCCAGCACTGCTTAGCCCAAACTTTTGAAATTTTTACCCGATTTAAAAGTGGAATGCCTCTCTGAATTTGTTATTAAAATATCTATCTAGCTACATCATTGGTTTATTTTCGAATTTTTGTCAATGTTTCGTCATTTTTTATGACCCCCGACCTGTCAAAATTTGCAAAAAATGGGTTTGCAGAAAAGTGACCAGATCCCAGCACTGCTTAGCCCATAACTTTTGAAATTTTTACCCGATTTAAAAGTGGAATACCTCTCTGAATTTGTTATTAAAATATCTATCTAGCTGCATTATTGGTTTTTTTTCGAATTTTTGGTCAATATTTTGTAGTTTTTTATGACCCCCGACTTGTTAAAATTTGCAAAAAATGGGTTTGCAGAAAAGTGACCAGATCCCAGCACTGCTTATCCCAAACCTTTTGAAATTTTTACCCGATTTAAAAGTGGAATACCTCTCTGAATTTGTTATTCGAATATCTATCTAGCTGCATTATTGGTTTATTTTCGAATTTTTGGTCAATATTTTGTAGTTTTTTATGACCCCCGACTTGTTAAAATTTGCAAAAAATGGGTTTGCAGAAAAGTGACCAGATCCCAGCACTGCTTATCCCAAACCTTTTGAAATTTTTACCCGATTTAAAAGTGGAATACCTCTCTGAATTTGTTATTCGAATATCTATCTAGCTGCATTATTGGTTTATTTTCGAATTTTTGGTCAATATTTTGTAGTTTTTTATGACCCCCGACCTGTCAAAATTTGCAAAAATTTTTATGACCCCGACCTGTCAAAATTTGCAAAAAATGGGTTTGCCGAAAAGCGACCAGATCCCAGCACTGCTTAGCCCAAACTTTTGAAATTTTTACCCGATTTAAAAGTGGAATGCCTCTCTGAATTTGTTATTAAAATATCTATCTAGCTGCATTATTGGTTTATTTTCGAATTTTTGGTCAATGTTTTGTAGTTTTTTATGACCCCCGACCTGTCAAAATTTGCAAAAAATGGGTTTGCAGAAAAGTGACCAGATCCCAGCACTGCTTAGCCCAAACTTTTGAAATTTTTACCCGATTTAAAAGTGGAATACCTCTCTGAATTTGTTGTTAAAATATCTATCTAGCTGCATTATTGGTTTATTTTCGAATTTTTGGTCAATGTTTTGTAGTTTTTTATGACCCCCGACCTGTCAAAATTTGCAAAAAATGGGTTTGCAGAAAAGTGACCAGATCCCAGCACTGCTTAGCCCAAACTTTTGAAATTTTTACCCGATTTAAAAGTGGAATACCTCTCTGAATTTGTTATTCGAATATCTATCTAGCTGCATTATTGGTTTATTTTCGAATTTTTGGTCAATATTTTGTAATTTTTTATGACCCCCAACCTGTCAAAATTTGCAAAAAATGGGTTTGCAGAAAAGTGACAAGATCCCAGCACTGCTTAGCCCAAACTTTTGAAATTTTTACCCGATTTAAAAGTGGAATACCTCTCTGAATTTGTTATTAAAATATCTATCTAGCTACATCATTGGTTTATTTTCGAATTTTTGGTCAATGTTTTGTAGTTTTTTATGACCCCCGACCTGTCAAAATTTGCAAAAAATGGGTTTGCAGAAAAGTGACCAGATCCCAGCACTGCTTAGCCCAAACTTTTGAAATTTTTACCCGATTTAAAAGTGGAATACCTCTCTGAATTTGTTGTTAAAATATCTATCTAGCTGCATTATTGGTTTATTTTCGAATTTTTGGTCAATGTTTTGTAGTTTTTTATGACCCCCGGCCTGTCAAAATTTGCAAAAAATGGGTTTGCAGAAAAGTGACCAGATCCCAGCACTGCTTATCCCATAACTTTTGAAATTTTTACCCGATTTAAAAGTGGAATACCTCTCTGAATTTGTTGTTAAAATATCTATCTAGCTGCATTATTGGTTTATTTTCGAATTTTTGGTCAATATTTTGTAGTTTTTTATGACCCCCGACCTGTCAAAATTTGCAAAAAATGGGTTTGCAGAAAAGTGACCAGAACCCAGCACTGCTTAGCCCATAACTTTTGAAATTTTTACCCGATTTAAAAGTGGAATACCTCTCTGAATTTGTTGTTAAAATATCTATCTAGCTGCATTATTGGTTTATTTTCGAATTTTTGGTCAATATTTTGTAGTTTTTTATGACCCCCGACCTGTCAAAATTTGCAAAAAATGGGTTTGCAGAAAAGTGACAAGATCCCAGCACTGCTTAGCCCAAACTTTTGAAATTTTTACCCGATTTAAAAGTGGAATACCTCTCTGAATTTGTTGTTAAAATATCTATCTAGCTGCATTTTTGGTTTATTTTCGAATTTTTGGTCAATATTTTGTAATTTTTTATGACCCCCGACCTGTCAAAATTTGCAAAAAAAAATGGGTTTGCAGAAAAGTGACCAGATCCCAGCACTGCTTAGCCCAAACTTTTGAAATTTTTACCCGATTTAAAAGTGGAATACCTCTCTGAATTTGTTATTAAAATATCTATCTAGCTGCATTATTGGTTTATTTTCGAATTTTTGGTCAATATTTTGTAATTTTTTATGACCCCCGACCTGTCAAAATTTGCAAAAAATGGGTTTGCTGAAAAGTGACCAGAACCCAGCACTGCTTAGCCCAAACTTTTGAAATTTTTACCCGATTTAAAAGTGGAATACCTCTCTGAATTTGTTGTTAAAATATCTATCTAGCTGCATTATTGGTTTATTTTCGAATTTTTGGTCAATATTTTGTAGTTTTTTATGACCCCCGACTTGTTAAAATTTGCAAAAAATGGGTTTGCAGAAAAGTGACCAGATCCCAGCACTGCTTAGCCCAAACTTTTGAAATTTTTACCCGATTTAAAAGTGGAATACCTCTCTGAATTTGTTGTTAAAATATCTATCTAGCTGCATTATTGGTTTATTTTCGAATTTTTGGTCAATATTTTGTAGTTTTTTATGACCCCCGACCTGTCAAAATTTGCAAAAAAATGGGTTTGCAGAAAAGTGACCAGATCCCAGCACTGCTTAGCCCAAACTTTTGAAATTTTTACCCGATTTAAAAGTGGAATACCTCTCTGAATTTGTTATTCGAATATCTATCTAGCTGCATTATTGGTTTATTTTCGAATTTTTGGTCAATATTTTGTAATTTTTTATGACCCCCGACCTGTCAAAATTTGCAAAAAATGGGTTTGCAGAAAAGCGACCAGATCCCAGCACTGCTTATCCCATAACTTTTGAAATTTTTACCCGATTTAAAAGTGGAATGCCTCTCTGAATTTGTTATTAAAATATCTATCTAGCTACATCATTGGTTTATTTTCGAATTTTTGGTCAATGTTTCGTCATTTTTTATGACCCCCGACCTGTCAAAATTTGCAAAAAATGGGTTTGCAGAAAAGTGACCAGATCCCAGCACTGCTTAGCCCATAACTTTTGAAATTTTTACCCGATTTATGTAATGGAATACCTCTCTGAATTTGTTGTTAAAATATTTATCTAGCTGCATTATTGGTTTATTTTCGAATTTTTGGTCAATATTTTGTAATTTTTTATGACCCCCGACCTGTCAAAATTTGCAAAAAATGGGTTTGCAGAAAAGTGACAAGATCCCAGCACTGCTTAGCCCAAACTTTTGAAATTTTTACCCGATTTAAAAGTGGAATACCTCTCTGAATTTGTTGTTAAAATATCTATCTAGCTGCATTATTGGTTTATTTTCGAATTTTTGGTCAATATTTTGTAGTTTTTTATGACCCCCGACCTGTCAAAATTTGCAAAAAATGGGTTTGCAGAAAAGTGACCAGATCCCAGCACTGCTTAGCCCAAACTTTTGAAATTTTTACCCGATTTAAAAGTGGAATACCTCTCTGAATTTGTTATTCGAATATCTATCTAGCTACATCATTGGTTTATTTTCGAATTTTTGGTCAATGTTTTGTAGTTTTTTATGACCCCCGACCTGTCAAAATTTGCAAAAAATGGGTTTGCAGAAAAGTGACCAGATCCCAGCACTGCTTAGCCCAAACTTTTGAAATTTTTACCCGATTTAAAAGTGGAATACCTCTCTGAATTTGTTGTTAAAATATCTATCTAGCTGCATTATTGGTTTATTTTCGAATTTTTGGTCAATGTTTTGTAGTTTTTTATGACCCCCGGCCTGTCAAAATTTGCAAAAAATGGGTTTGCAGAAAAGTGACCAGATCCCAGCACTGCTTATCCCATAACTTTTGAAATTTTTACCCGATTTAAAAGTGGAATACCTCTCTGAATTTGTTGTTAAAATATCTATCTAGCTGCATTATTGGTTTATTTTCGAATTTTTGGTCAATATTTTGTAGTTTTTTATGACCCCCGACCTGTCAAAATTTGCAAAAAATGGGTTTGCAGAAAAGTGACCAGAACCCAGCACTGCTTAGCCCATAACTTTTGAAATTTTTACCCGATTTAAAAGTGGAATACCTCTCTGAATTTGTTGTTAAAATATCTATCTAGCTGCATTATTGGTTTATTTTCGAATTTTTGGTCAATATTTTGTAGTTTTTTATGACCCCCGACCTGTCAAAATTTGCAAAAAATGGGTTTGCAGAAAAGTGACAAGATCCCAGCACTGCTTAGCCCAAACTTTTGAAATTTTTACCCGATTTAAAAGTGGAATACCTCTCTGAATTTGTTGTTAAAATATCTATCTAGCTGCATTTTTGGTTTATTTTCGAATTTTTGGTCAATATTTTGTAATTTTTTATGACCCCCGACCTGTCAAAATTTGCAAAAAAAAATGGGTTTGCAGAAAAGTGACCAGATCCCAGCACTGCTTAGCCCAAACTTTTGAAATTTTTACCCGATTTAAAAGTGGAATACCTCTCTGAATTTGTTATTAAAATATCTATCTAGCTGCATTATTGGTTTATTTTCGAATTTTTGGTCAATATTTTGTAATTTTTTATGACCCCCGACCTGTCAAAATTTGCAAAAAATGGGTTTGCTGAAAAGTGACCAGAACCCAGCACTGCTTAGCCCAAACTTTTGAAATTTTTACCCGATTTAAAAGTGGAATACCTCTCTGAATTTGTTGTTAAAATATCTATCTAGCTGCATTATTGGTTTATTTTCGAATTTTTGGTCAATATTTTGTAGTTTTTTATGACCCCCGACTTGTTAAAATTTGCAAAAAATGGGTTTGCAGAAAAGTGACCAGATCCCAGCACTGCTTAGCCCAAACTTTTGAAATTTTTACCCGATTTAAAAGTGGAATACCTCTCTGAATTTGTTGTTAAAATATCTATCTAGCTGCATTATTGGTTTATTTTCGAATTTTTGGTCAATATTTTGTAGTTTTTTATGACCCCCCGACCTGTCAAAATTTGCAAAAAATGGGTTTGCAGAAAAGTGACCAGATCCCAGCACTGCTTAGCCCAAACTTTTGAAATTTTTACCCGATTTAAAAGTGGAATACCTCTCTGAATTTGTTATTCGAATATCTATCTAGCTGCATTATTGGTTTATTTTCGAATTTTTGGTCAATATTTTGTAATTTTTTATGACCCCCGACCTGTCAAAATTTGCAAAAAATGGGTTTGCAGAAAAGCGACCAGATCCCAGCACTGCTTATCCCATAACTTTTGAAATTTTTACCCGATTTAAAAGTGGAATGCCTCTCTGAATTTGTTATTAAAATATCTATCTAGCTACATCATTGGTTTATTTTCGAATTTTTGGTCAATGTTTCGTCATTTTTTATGACCCCCGACCTGTCAAAATTTGCAAAAAATGGGTTTGCAGAAAAGTGACCAGATCCCAGCACTGCTTAGCCCATAACTTTTGAAATTTTTACCCGATTTATGTAATGGAATACCTCTCTGAATTTGTTGTTAAAATATTTATCTAGCTTCATTATTGGTTTATTTTCGAATTTTTGGTCAATATTTTGTAATTTTTTATGACCCCCGACCTGTCAAAATTTGCAAAAAATGGGTTTGCAGAAAAGTGACAAGATCCCAGCACTGCTTAGCCCAAACTTTTGAAATTTTTACCCGATTTAAAAGTGGAATACCTCTCTGAATTTGTTGTTAAAATATCTATCTAGCTGCATTATTGGTTTATTTTCTAATTTTTGGTCAATATTTTGTAATTTTTTATGACCCCCGACCTGTCAAAATTTGCAAAAAAATGGGTTTGCAGAAAAGTGACCAGATCTCAGCACTGCTTATCCCATAACTTTTGAAATTTTTACCCGATTTAAAAGTGGAATGCCTCTCTGAATTTGTTATTAAAATATCTATCTAGCTACATCATTGGTTTATTTTCGAATTTTTGGTCAATGTTTCGTCATTTTTTATGACCCCCGACCTGTCAAAATTTGCAAAAAATGGGTTTGCAGAAAAGTGACCAGATCCCAGCACTGCTTAGCCCAAACTTTTGAAATTTTTACCCGATTTAAAAGTGGAATACCTCTCTGAATTTGTTATTCGAATATCTATCTAGCTGCATTATTGGTTTATTTTCGAATTTTTGGTCAATATTTTGTAGTTTTTTATGACCCCCGACCTGTCAAAATTTGCAAAAAATGGGTTTGCAGAAAAGTGACCAGATCCCAGCACTGCTTAGCCCAAACTTTTGAAATTTTTACCCGATTTAAAAGTGGAATACCTCTCTGAATTTGTTATTCGAATATCTATCTAGCTGCATTATTGGTTTATTTTCGAATTTTTGGTCAATATTTTGTAATTTTTTATGACCCCCGACCTGTCAAAATTTGCAAAAAATGGGTTTGCAGAAAAGCGACCAGATCCCAGCACTGCTTATCCCATAACTTTTGAAATTTTTACCCGATTTAAAAGTGGAATGCCTCTCTGAATTTGTTATTAAAATATCTATCTAGCTACATCATTGGTTTATTTTCGAATTTTTGGTCAATGTTTCGTCATTTTTTATGACCCCCGACCTGTCAAAATTTGCAAAAAATGGGTTTGCAGAAAAGTGACCAGATCCCAGCACTGCTTAGCCCATAACTTTTGAAATTTTTACCCGATTTAAAAGTGGAATACCTCTCTGAATTTGTTATTAAAATATCTATCTAGCTGCATTATTGGTTTATTTTCGAATTTTTGGTCAATATTTTGTAATTTTTTATGACCCCCGACCTGTCAAAATTTGCAAAAAATGGGTTTGCCGAAAAGCGACCAGATCCCAGCACTGCTTAGCCCAAACTTTTGAAATTTTTACCCGATTTAAAAGTGGAATACCTCTCTGAATTTGTTATTAAAATATCTATCTAGCTGCATTATTGGTTTATTTTCGAATTTTTGGTCAATATTTTGTAGTTTTTTATGACCCCCGACCTGTCAAAATTTGCAAAAAATGGGTTTGCAGAAAAGTGACCAGATCCCAGCACTGCTTATCCCATAACTTTTGAAATTTTTACCCGATTTAAAAGTGGAATGCCTCTCTGAATTTGTTATTAAAATA
The DNA here is from genome assembly GCF_018152265.1 of Drosophila ficusphila. Lineage (NCBI taxonomy): Eukaryota > Metazoa > Arthropoda > Insecta > Diptera > Drosophilidae > Drosophila > Drosophila ficusphila. The sequence continues at coordinate 129,676 of NW_025064559.1, forward strand.
TCTATCTAGCTACATCATTGGTTTATTTTCGAATTTTTGTCAATGTTTCGTCATTTTTTATGACCCCCGACCTGTCAAAATTTGCAAAAAATGGGTTTGCAGAAAAGTGACCAGATCCCAGCACTGCTTAGCCCATAACTTTTGAAATTTTTACCCGATTTAAAAGTGGAATACCTCTCTGAATTTGTTATTAAAATATCTATCTAGCTGCATTATTGGTTTATTTTCGAATTTTTGGTCAATATTTTGTAGTTTTTTATGACCCCCGACTTGTTAAAATTTGCAAAAAATGGGTTTGCAGAAAAGTGACCAGATCCCAGCACTGCTTATCCCAAACCTTTTGAAATTTTTACCCGATTTAAAAGTGGAATACCTCTCTGAATTTGCTATTAAAATATCTATCTAGCTGCATTATTGGTTTATTTTCGAATTTTTGGTCAATATTTTTTAATTTTTTATGACCCCCGACCTGTCAAAATTTGCAAAAAATGGGTTTGCAGAAAAGTGACCAGATCCCAGCACTGCTTAGCCCAAACTTTTGAAATTTTTACCCGATTTAAAAGTGGAATACCTCTCTGAATTTGTTATTCGAATATCTATCTAGCTGCATTATTGGTTTATTTTCGAATTTTTGGTCAATATTTTGTAATTTTTTATGACCCCCAACCTGTCAAAATTTGCAAAAAATGGGTTTGCAGAAAAGTGACAAGATCCCAGCACTGCTTAGCCCAAACTTTTGAAATTTTTACCCGATTTAAAAGTGGAATACCTCTCTGAATTTGTTGTTAAAATATCTATCTAGCTACATCATTGGTTTATTTTCGAATTTTTGGTCAATGTTTTGTAGTTTTTTATGACCCCCGACCTGTCAAAATTTGCAAAAAATGGGTTTGCAGAAAAGTGACCAGATCCCAGCACTGCTTAGCCCAAACTTTTGAAATTTTTACCCGATTTAAAAGTGGAATACCTCTCTGAATTTGTTGTTAAAATATCTATCTAGCTGCATTATTGGTTTATTTTCGAATTTTTGGTCAATATTTTGTAATTTTTTATGACCCCCGACCTGTCAAAATTTGCAAAAAATGGGTTTGCAGAAAAGCGACCAGATCCCAGCACTGCTTATCCCATAACTTTTGAAATTTTTACCCGATTTAAAAGTGGAATGCCTCTCTGAATTTGTTATTAAAATATCTATCTAGCTACATCATTGGTTTATTTTCGAATTTTTGGTCAATGTTTCGTCATTTTTTATGACCCCCGACCTGTCAAAATTTGCAAAAAATGGGTTTGCAGAAAAGTGACCAGATCCCAGCACTGCTTAGCCCATAACTTTTGAAATTTTTACCCGATTTAAAAGTGGAATACCTCTCTGAATTTGTTATTAAAATATCTATCTAGCTGCATTATTGGTTTATTTTCGAATTTTTGGTCAATATTTTGTAATTTTTTATGACCCCCGACCTGTCAAAATTTGCAAAAAATGGGTTTGCCGAAAAGCGACCAGATCCCAGCACTGCTTAGCCCAAACTTTTGAAATTTTTACCCGATTTAAAAGTGGAATACCTCTCTGAATTTGTTATTAAAATATCTATCTAGCTGCATTATTGGTTTATTTTCGAATTTTTGGTCAATATTTTGTAATTTTTTATGACCCCCGACCTGTCAAAATTTGCAAAAAATGGGTTTGCAGAAAAGTGACCAGATCCCAGCACTGCTTATCCCATAACTTTTGAAATTTTTACCCGATTTAAAAGTGGAATGCCTCTCTGAATTTGTTATTAAAATATCTATCTAGCTACATCATTGGTTTATTTTCGAATTTTTGTCAATGTTTCGTCATTTTTTATGACCCCCGACCTGTCAAAATTTGCAAAAAATGGGTTTGCAGAAAAGTGACCAGATCCCAGCACTGCTTAGCCCATAACTTTTGAAATTTTTACCCGATTTAAAAGTGGAATACCTCTCTGAATTTGTTATTAAAATATCTATCTAGCTGCATTATTGGTTTATTTTCGAATTTTTGGTCAATATTTTGTAGTTTTTTATGACCCCCGACCTGTCAAAATTTGCAAAAAATGGGTTTGCAGAAAAGTGACCAGATCCCAGCACTGCTTATCCCAAACCTTTTGAAATTTTTACCCGATTTAAAAGTGGAATACCTCTCTGAATTTGCTATTAAAATATCTATCCAGCTGCATTATTGGTTTATTTTCGAATTTTTGGTCAATATTTTTTAATTTTTTATGACCCCCGACCTGTCAAAATTTGCAAAAAATGGGTTTGCAGAAAAGTGACCAGATCCCAGCACTGCTTAGCCCAAACTTTTGAAATTTTTAGCCGATTTAAAAGTGGAATACCTCTCTGAATTTGTTATTCGAATATCTATCTAGCTGCATTATTGGTTTATTTTCGAATTTTTGGTCAATATTTTGTAGTTTTTTATGACCCCCAACCTGTCAAAATTTGCAAAAAATGGGTTTGCAGAAAAGTGACAAGATCCCAGCACTGCTTAGCCCAAACTTTTGAAATTTTTACCCGATTTAAAAGTGGAATACCTCTCTGAATTTGTTGTTAAAATATCTATCTAGCTACATCATTGGTTTATTTTCGAATTTTTGGTCAATGTTTTGTAGTTTTTTATGACCCCCGACCTGTCAAAATTTGCAAAAAATGGGTTTGCAGAAAAGTGACCAGATCCCAGCACTGCTTAGCCCAAACTTTTGAAATTTTTACCCGATTTAAAAGTGGAATACCTCTCTGAATTTGTTGTTAAAATATCTATCTAGCTGCATTATTGGTTTATTTTCGAATTTTTGGTCAATGTTTTGTAGTTTTTTATGACCCCCGACCTGTCAAAATTTGCAAAAAATGGGTTTGCAGAAAAGTGACCAGATCCCAGCACTGCTTATCCCATAACTTTTGAAATTTTTACCCGATTTAAAAGTGGAATACCTCTCTGAATTTGTTGTTAAAATATCTATCTAGCTGCATTATTGGTTTATTTTCGAATTTTTGGTCAATATTTTGTAGTTTTTTATGACCCCCGACCTGTCAAAATTTGCAAAAAATGGGTTTGCAGAAAAGTGACCAGAACCCAGCACTGCTTAGCCCATAACTTTTGAAATTTTTACCCGATTTAAAAGTGGAATACCTCTCTGAATTTGTTGTTAAAATATCTATCTAGCTGCATTATTGGTTTATTTTCGAATTTTTGGTCAATATTTTGTAGTTTTTTATGACCCCCGACCTGTCAAAATTTGCAAAAAATGGGTTTGCAGAAAAGTGACAAGATCCCAGCACTGCTTAGCCCAAACTTTTGAAATTTTTACCCGATTTAAAAGTGGAATACCTCTCTGAATTTGTTGTTAAAATATCTATCTAGCTGCATTTTTGGTTTATTTTCGAATTTTTGGTCAATATTTTGTAATTTTTTATGACCCCCGACCTGTCAAAATTTGCAAAAAAAATGGGTTTGCAGAAAAGTGACCAGATCCCAGCACTGCTTAGCCCAAACTTTTGAAATTTTTACCCGATTTAAAAGTGGAATACCTCTCTGAATTTGTAATTAAAATATCTATCTAGCTGCATTATTGGTTTATTTTCGAATTTTTGGTCAATATTTTGTAATTTTTTATGACCCCCGACCTGTCAAAATTTGCAAAAAATGGGTTTGCAGAAAAGTGACCAGAACCCAGCACTGCTTAGCCCATAACTTTTGAAATTTTTACCCGATTTAAAAGTGGAATACCTCTCTGAATTTGTTGTTAAAATATCTATCTAGCTGCATTATTGGTTTATTTTCGAATTTTTGGTCAATATTTTGTAGTTTTTTATGACCCCCGACTTGTTAAAATTTGCAAAAAATGGGTTTGCAGAAAAGTGACCAGATCCCAGCACTGCTTAGCCCAAACTTTTGAAATTTTTACCCGATTTAAAAGTGGAATACCTCTCTGAATTTGTTGTTAAAATATCTATCTAGCTGCATTATTGGTTTATTTTCGAATTTTTGGTCAATATTTTGTAGTTTTTTATGACCCCCGACCTGTCAAAATTTGCAAAAAATGGGTTTGCAGAAAAGTGACCAGATCCCAGCACTGCTTAGCCCAAACTTTTGAAATTTTTACCCGATTTAAAAGTGGAATACCTCTCTGAATTTGTTATTCGAATATCTATCTAGCTGGATTATTGGTTTATTTTCGAATTTTTGGTCAATATTTTGTAGTTTTTTATGACCCCCGACCTGTCAAAATTTGCAAAAAATGGGTTTGCAGAAAAGTGACAAGATCCCAGCACTGCTTAGCCCAAACTTTTGAAATTTTTACCCGATTTAAAAGTGGAATACCTCTCTGAATTTGTTGTTAAAATATCTATCTAACTGCATTATTGGTTTATTTTCGAATTTTTGGTCAATATTTTGTAGTTTTTTATGACCCCCGACCTGTCAAAATTTGCAAAAAATGGGTTTGCAGAAAAGTGACCAGATCCCAGCACTGCTTAGCCCAAACTTTTGAAATTTTTACCCGATTTAAAAGTGGAATACCTCTCTGAATTTGTTGTTAAAATATCTATCTAGCTGCATTATTGGTTTATTTTCGAACTTTTGGTCAATATTTTGTAATTTTTTATGACCCCCGACCTGTCAAAATTTGCAAAAAATGGGTTTGCAGAAAAGTGACCAGATCCCAGCACTGCTTAGCTCAAACTTTTGAAATTTTTACCCGATTTAAAAGTGGAATACCTCTCTGAATTTGTTGTTAAAATATCTATCTAGCTGCATTATTGGTTTATTTTCGAATTTTTGGTCAATATTTTGTAGTTTTTTATGACCCCCGACTTGTTAAAATTTGCAAAAAAATGGGTTTGCAGAAAAGTGACCAGATCCCAGCACTGCTTATCCCAAACCTTTTGAAATTTTTACCCGATTTAAAAGTGGAATACCTCTCTGAATTTGCTATTAAAATATCTATCTAGCTGCATTATTGGTTTATTTTCGAATTTTTGGTCAATATTTTGTAATTTTTTATGACCCCCGACCTGTCAAAATTTGCAAAAAATGGGTTTGCAGAAAAGTGACCAGAACCCAGCACTGCTTAGCCCATAACTTTTGAAATTTTTACCCGATTTAAAAGTGGAATACCTCTCTGAATTTGTTGTTAAAATATCTATCTAGCTGCATTATTGGTTTATTTTCGAATTTTTGGTCAATATTTTGTAATTTTTTATGATGAATGGGTTTGCAGAAAAGTGACCAGAACCCAGCACTGCTTAGCCCATAACTTTTGAAATTTTTACCCGATTTAAAAGTGGAATACCTCTCTGAATTTGTTATTAAAATATCTATCTAGCTGCATTATTGGTTTATTTTCGAATTTTTGGTCAATATTTTGTAGTTTTTTATGACCCCCGACTTGTTAAAATTTGCAAAAAATGGGTTTGCAGAAAAGTGACCAGATCCCAGCACTGCTTATCCCATAACTTTTGAAATTTTTACCCGATTTAAAAGTGGAAAACCTCTCTGAATTTGTTGTTAAAATATCTATCTAGCTGCATTATTGGTTTATTTTCGAATTTTTGGTCAATATTTTGTAGTTTTTTATGACCCCCGACCTGTCAAAATTTGCAAAAAATGGGTTTGCAGAAAAGTGACAAGATCCCAGCACTGCTTAGCCCAAACTTTTGAAATTTTTACCCGATTTAAAAGTGGAATACCTCTCTGAATTTGTTATTCGAATATCTATCTAGCTGCATTATTGGTTTATTTTCGAATTTTTGGTCAATATTTTGTAGTTTTTTATGACCCCCGACCTGTCAAAATTTGCAAAAAATGGCTTGCAGAAAAGTGACAAGATCCCAGCACTGCTTAGCCCAAACTTTTGAAATTTTTACCCGATTTAAAAGTGGAATACCTCTCTGAATTTGTTGTTAAAATATCTATCTAGCTGCATTTTTGGTTTATTTTCGAATTTTTGGTCAATATTTTGTAATTTTTTATGACCCCCGACCTGTCAAAATTTGCAAAAAAAATGGGTTTGCAGAAAAGTGACCAGATCCCAGCACTGCTTAGCCCAAACTTTTGAAATTTTTACCCGATTTAAAAGTGGAATACCTCTCTGAATTTGTTATTAAAATATCTATCTAGCTGCATTATTGGTTTATTTTCGAATTTTTGGTCAATATTTTGTAATTTTTTATGACCCCCGACCTGTCCAAATTTGCAAAAAATGGGTTTGCAGAAAAGTGACAAGATCCCAGCACTGCTTAGCCCAAACTTTTGAAATTTGTACCCGATTTAAAAGTGGAATACCTCTCTGAATATGTTATTCGAATATCTATCTAGCTGCATTATTGGTTTATTTTCGAATTTTTGGTCAATATTTTGTAGTTTTTTATGACCCCCGACCTGTCAAAATTTGCAAAAAATGGGGTTGCAGAAAAGTGACCAGATCCCAGCACTGCATAGCCCAAACTTTTAAAATTTTTACCCGATTTAAAAGTGGAATACCTCTCTGAATTTGTTATTAAAATATCTATCTAGCTGCATTATTGGTTTATTTTCGAATTTTTAGTCAATATTTTGTAATTTTTTATGACCCCCGACCTGTCAAAATTTGCAAAAAATGGGTTTGCAGAAAAGTGACCAGATCCCAGCACTGCTTAGCCCAAACTTTTGAAATTTTTACCCGATTTAAAAGTGGAATACCTCTCTGAATTTGTTATTAAAATATCTATCTAGCTGCATTATTGGTTTATTTTCGAATTTTTAGTCAATATTTTGTAATTTTTTATGACCCCCGACCTGTCAAAATTTGCAAAAAATGGGTTTGCAGAAAAGTGACCAGATCCCAGCACTGCTTAGCCCAAACTTTTGAAATTTTTACCCGATTTAAAAGTGGAATACCTCTCTGAATTTGTTATTAAAATATCTATCTAGCTGCATTATTGGTTTATTTTCGAATTTTTGGTCAATATTTTGTAATTTTTTATGACCCCCGACCTGTCAAAATTTGCAAAAAATGGGTTTGCAGAAAAGTGACCAGATCCCAGCACTGCTTAGCCCAAACTTTTGAAATTTTTACCCGATTTAAAAGTGGAATACCTCTTTGAATTTGTTGTTAAAATATCTATCTAGCTGCATCATTGGTTTATTTTCGAATTTTTGGTCAATATTTTGTAATTTTTTATGACCCCCGACCTGTCAAAATTTGCAAAAAATGGGTTTGCAGAAAAGTGACCAGATCCCAGCACTGCTTAACCCATAACTTTTGAAATTTTTACCCGACTTAAAAGTGAAATACCTCTCTGAGTTTGTTATTAAAATATCTATCTAGCTGCATTATTGGTTTATTTTCGAATTTTTGGTTGATATTTTGTAATTTTTTATGACCCCCGACCTGTCAAAATTTGCAAAAAATGGGTTTGCAGAAAAGTGACCAGATCCCACCACTGCTTAGCCCATAACTTTTAAAATTTTTACCCGATTTAAAAGTGGAATACCTCTCTGAATTTGTTATTTGAATATCTATCTAGCTGCATTATTGGTTTATTTTCGAATTTTTGGTCAATATTTTGTAATTTTTTATGACCCCCGACCTGTCAAAATTAGCAAAAAATGGGTTTCCAGAAAAGTGACCAGATCCCAGCACTGCTTAGCCCATAACTTTTGAAATTTTTACCCGATTTAGAAGTGGAATACCTCTCTGAATTTGTTGTTAAAATATCTATTTAGCTGCATTATTGGTTTATTTTCGAATTTTTGGTTGATATTTTGTAATTTTTTATGACCCCCGAACTGCAAAAATTTGCAAAAAATGGGTTTGCAGAAAAGTGACCAGATCCCAGCACTGCTTAGCCCATAACTTTTGAAATTTTTACCCGATTTAAAAGTGGAATACCTCTCTGAATTTGTTATTAGAATATCTATCTAGCTGCATTATTGGTTTATTTTCGAATTTTTGGTCAATATTTTGTAATTTTTTATGACCCCCGACCTGTCAAAAAAATTTGCAAAAATGGGTTTGCAGAAAGGTGACCAGAACCCAGCACTGCTTAGCCCATAACTTTTGAAATTTTTACCCGACTTAAAAGTGGAATGCCTCTCTGAATTTGTTATTAAAATATCTATCTAGCTGCATCATTGGTTTATTTTCGAATTTTTGGTCAATATTTTGTAATTTTTTATGACCCCCGACCTGTCAAAATTTGCAAAAAATGGGTTTGCAGAAAAGTGACCAGATCCCAGCACTGCTTAACCCATAACTTTTGAAATTTTTACCCGACTTAAAAGTGAAATACCTCTCTGAGTTTGTTATTAAAATATCTATCTAGCTGCATTATTGGTTTATTTTCGAATTTTTGGTTGATATTTTGTAATTTTTTATGACCCCCGACCTGTCAAAATTTGCAAAAAATGGGTTTGCAGAAAAGTGACCAGATCCCACCACTGCTTAGCCCATAACTTTTGAAATTTTTACCCGATTTAAAAGTGGAATACCTCTCTGAAATTGTTGTTAAAATATCTATCTAGCTGCATTATTGGTTTATTTTCGAATTTTTGGTCAATATTTTGTAGTTTTTTATGACCCCCGACTTGTTAAAATTTGCAAAAAATGGGTTTGCAGAAAAGTGACCAGATCCCAGCACTGCTTAGCCCATAACTTTTGAAATTTTTACCCGATTTAAAAGTGGAATACCTCTCTGAATTTGTTGTTAAAATATCTATCTAGCTGCATTATTGGTTTATTTTCGAATTTTTGGTCCATATTTTTTAATTTTTTATGACCCCCGACCTGTCAAAATTTGCAAAAAATGGGTTTGCAGAAAAGTGACCAGATCCCAGCACTGCTTAGCCCTTAACTTTTAAAATTTTTACCCGATTTAAAAGTGGAATACCTCTCTGAATTTGTTGTTAAAATATCTATCTAGCTGCATTATTGGTTTATTTTCGAATTTTTGGTCAATATTTTGTAATTTTTTATGACCCCCGACCTGTCAAAATTTGCAAAAAATGGGTTTGCAGAAAAGTGACAAGATCCCAGCACTGCTTAGCCCAAACTTTTGAAATTTTTACCCGATTTAAAAGTGGAATACCTCTCTGAATTTGTTGTTAAAATATCTATCTAGCTGCATTATTGGTTTATTTTCGAATTTTTGGTCAATATTTTGTAAATTTTTATGACCCCCTGTCAAAATTTGCAAAAAATGGGTTTGCAGAAAAGTGACCAGATCCCAGCACTGCTTAGCCCAAACTTTTGAAATTTTTACCCGATTTAAAAGTGGAATACCTCTCTGAATTTGTTATTAAAATATCTATCTAGCTACATCATTGGTTTATTTTCGAATTTTTGGTCAATGTTTCGTCATTTTTTATGACCCCCGACCTGTCAAAATTTGCAAAAAATGGGTTTGCAGAAAAGTGACCAGATCCCAGCACTGCTTATCCCAAACCTTTTGAAATTTTTACCCGATTTAAAAGTGGAATACCTCTCTGAATTTGTTGTTAAAATATCTATCTAGCTGCATTATTGGTTTATTTTCGAATTTTTGGTCAATATTTTGTAATTTTTTATGACCCCCGACCTGTCAAAATTTGCAAAAAATGGGTTTGCAGAAAAGTGACAAGATCCCAGCACTGCTTAGCCCAAACTTTTAAAATTTTTACCCGATTTAAAAGTGGAATACCTCTCTGAATTTGTTGTTAAAATATCTATCTAGCTGCATTATTGGTTTATTTTCGAATTTTTGGTCAATATTTTGTAATTTTTTATGACCCCCGACTTGTTAAAATTTGCAAAAAATGGGTTTGCAGAAAAGTGACCAGATCCCAGCACTGCTTATCCCAAACCTTTTGAAATTTTTACCCGATTTAAAAGTGGAATACCTCTCTGAATTTGCTATTAAAATATCTATCTAGCTGCATTATTGGTTTATTTTCGAATTTTTGGTCAATATTTTGTAATTTTTTATGACCCCCGACCTGTCAAAATTTGCAAAAAAATGGGTTTGCAGAAAAGTGACCAGATCCCAGCACTGCTTATCCCATAACTTTTGAAATTTTTACCCGATTTAAAAGTGGAATACCTCTCTGAATTTGTTATTAAAATATCTATCTAGCTACATCATTGGTTTATTTTCGAATTTTTGGTCAATGTTTCGTCATTTTTTATGACCCCCGACCTGTCAAAATTTGCAAAAAATGGGTTTGCAGAAAAGTGACCAGATCCCAGCACTGCTTATCCCAAACCTTTTGAAATTTTTACCCGATTTAAAAGTGGAATACCTCTCTGAATTTGCTATTAAAATATCTATCTAGCTGCATTATTGGTTTATTTTCGAATTTTTGGTCCATATTTTTTAATTTTTTATGACCCCCGACCTGTCAAAATTTGCAAAAAATGGGTTTGCAGAAAAGTGACCAGATCCCAGCACTGCTTAGCCCTTAACTTTTGAAATTTTTACCCGATTTAAAAGTGGAATACCTCTCTGAATTTGTTGTTAAAATATCTATCTAGCTGCATTATTGGTTTATTTTCGAATTTTTGGTCAATATTTTGTAATTTTTTATGACCCCCGACCTGTCAAAATTTGCAAAAAATGGGTTTGCAGAAAAGTGACAAGATCCCAGCACTGCTTAGCCCAAACTTTTGAAATTTTTACCCGATTTAAAAGTGGAATACCTCTCTGAATTTGTTGTTAAAATATCTATCTAGCTGCATTATTGGTTTATTTTCGAATTTTTGGTCAATATTTTGTAAATTTTTATGACCCCCTGTCAAAATTTGCAAAAAATGGGTTTGCAGAAAAGTGACAAGATCCCAGCACTGCTTAGCCCAAACTTTTGAAATTTTTACCCGATTTAAAAGTGGAAAACCTCTCTGAATTTGTTGTTAAAATATCTATCTAGCTGCATTATTGGTTTATTTTCGAATTTTTGGTCAATATTTTGTAATTTTTTATGACCCCCGACCTGTCAAAATTTGCAAAAAATGGGTTTGCAGAAAAGTGACCAGAACCCAGCACTGCTTAGCCCATAACTTTTGAAATTTTTACCCGATTTAAAAGTGGAATACCTCTCTGAATTTGTTGTTAAAATATCTATCTAGCTGCATTATTGGTTTATTTTCGAATTTTTGGTCAATATTTTGTAGTTTTTTATGACCCCCGACTTGTTAAAATTTGCAAAAAATGGGTTTGCAGAAAAGTGACCAGATCCCAGCACTGCTTAGCCCAAACTTTTGAAATTTTTACCCGATTTAAAAGTGGAATACCTCTCTGAATTTGTTGTTAAAATATCTATCTAGCTGCATTATTGGTTTATTTTCGAATTTTTGGTCAATATTTTGTAGTTTTTTATGACCCCCGACCTGTCAAAATTTGCAAAAAATGGCTTGCAGAAAAGTGACAAGATCCCAGCACTGCTTAGCCCAAACTTTTGAAATTTTTACCCGATTTAAAAGTGGAATACCTCTCTGAATTTGTTGTTAAAATATCTATCTAGCTGCATTTTTGGTTTATTTTCGAATTTTTGGTCAATATTTTGTAATTTTTTATGACCCCCGACCTGTCAAAATTTGCAAAAAAAATGGGTTTGCAGAAAAGTGACCAGATCCCAGCACTGCTTAGCCCAAACTTTTGAAATTTTTACCCGATTTAAAAGTGGAATACCTCTCTGAATTTGTTATTAAAATATCTATCTAGCTGCATTATTGGTTTATTTTCGAATTTTTGGTCAATATTTTGTAATTTTTTATGACCCCCGACCTGTCCAAATTTGCAAAAAATGGGTTTGCAGAAAAGTGACAAGATCCCAGCACTGCTTAGCCCAAACTTTTGAAATTTGTACCCGATTTAAAAGTGGAATACCTCTCTGAATATGTTATTCGAATATCTATCTAGCTGCATTATTGGTTTATTTTCGAATTTTTGGTCAATATTTTGTAGTTTTTTATGACCCCCGACCTGTCAAAATTTGCAAAAAATGGGGTTGCAGAAAAGTGACCAGATCCCAGCACTGCATAGCCCAAACTTTTAAAATTTTTACCCGATTTAAAAGTGGAATACCTCTCTGAATTTGTTATTAAAATATCTATCTAGCTGCATTATTGGTTTATTTTCGAATTTTTAGTCAATATTTTGTAATTTTTTATGACCCCCGACCTGTCAAAATTTGCAAAAAATGGGTTTGCAGAAAAGTGACCAGATCCCAGCACTGCTTAGCCCAAACTTTTGAAATTTTTACCCGATTTAAAAGTGGAATACCTCTCTGAATTTGTTATTAAAATATCTATCTAGCTGCATTATTGGTTTATTTTCGAATTTTTAGTCAATATTTTGTAATTTTTTATGACCCCCGACCTGTCAAAATTTGCAAAAAATGGGTTTGCAGAAAAGTGACCAGATCCCAGCACTGCTTAGCCCAAACTTTTGAAATTTTTACCCGATTTAAAAGTGGAATACCTCTCTGAATTTGTTATTAAAATATCTATCTAGCTGCATTATTGGTTTATTTTCGAATTTTTGGTCAATATTTTGTAATTTTTTATGACCCCCGACCTGTCAAAATTTGCAAAAAATGGGTTTGCAGAAAAGTGACCAGATCCCAGCACTGCTTAGCCCAAACTTTTGAAATTTTTACCCGATTTAAAAGTGGAATACCTCTTTGAATTTGTTGTTAAAATATCTATCTAGCTGCATCATTGGTTTATTTTCGAATTTTTGGTCAATATTTTGTAATTTTTTATGACCCCCGACCTGTCAAAATTTGCAAAAAATGGGTTTGCAGAAAAGTGACCAGATCCCAGCACTGCTTAACCCATAACTTTTGAAATTTTTACCCGACTTAAAAGTGAAATACCTCTCTGAGTTTGTTATTAAAATATCTATCTAGCTGCATTATTGGTTTATTTTCGAATTTTTGGTTGATATTTTGTAATTTTTTATGACCCCCGACCTGTCAAAATTTGCAAAAAATGGGTTTGCAGAAAAGTGACCAGATCCCACCACTGCTTAGCCCATAACTTTTAAAATTTTTACCCGATTTAAAAGTGGAATACCTCTCTGAATTTGTTATTTGAATATCTATCTAGCTGCATTATTGGTTTATTTTCGAATTTTTGGTCAATATTTTGTAATTTTTTATGACCCCCGACCTGTCAAAATTAGCAAAAAATGGGTTTCCAGAAAAGTGACCAGATCCCAGCACTGCTTAGCCCATAACTTTTGAAATTTTTACCCGATTTAGAAGTGGAATACCTCTCTGAATTTGTTGTTAAAATATCTATTTAGCTGCATTATTGGTTTATTTTCGAATTTTTTGGTTGATATTTTGTAATTTTTTATGACCCCCGAACTGTCAAAATTTGCAAAAAATGGGTTTGCAGAAAAGTGACCAGATCCCAGCACTGCTTAGCCCAAACTTTTGAAATTTTTACCCGATTTAAAAGTGGAATACCTCTCTGAATTTGTTATTAGAATATCTATCTAGCTGCATTATTGGTTTATTTTCGAATTTTTGGTCAATATTTTGTAATTTTTTATGACCCCCGACCTGTCAAAAAAATTTGCAAAAATGGGTTTGCAGAAAAGTGACCAGAACCCAGCACTGCTTAGCCCATAACTTTTGAAATTTTTACCCGACTTAAAAGTGGAATGCCTCTCTGAATTTGTTATTAAAATATCTATCTAGCTGCATCATTGGTTTATTTTCGAATTTTTGGTCAATATTTTGTAATTTTTTATGACCCCCGACCTGTCAAAATTTGCAAAAAATGGGTTTGCAGAAAAGTGACCAGATCCCAGCACTGCTTAACCCATAACTTTTGAAATTTTTACCCGACTTAAAAGTGGAATACCTCTCTGAGTTTGTTATTAAAATATCTATCTAGCTGCATTATTGGTTTATTTTCGAATTTTTGGTTGATATTTTGTAATTTTTTATGACCCCCGACCTGTCAAAATTTGCAAAAAATGGGTTTGCAGAAAAGTGACCAGATCCCACCACTGCTTAGCCCATAACTTTTGAAATTTTTACCCGATTTAAAAGTGGAATACCTCTCTGAATTTGTTATTTGAATATCTATCTAGCTGCATTATTGGTTTATTTTCGAATTTTTGGTCAATATTTTGTAATTTTTTATGACCCCCGACCTGTCAAAATTTGCAAAAAATGGGTTTGCAGAAAAGTGACCAGATCCCAGCACTGCTTAGCCCATAACCTTTTGAAATTTTTACCCGATTTAAAAGTGGAATACCTCTCTGAATTTGTTGTTAAAATATCTATTTAGCTGCATTATTGGTTTATTTTCGAATTTTTGGTTGATATTTTGTAATTTTTTTGACCCCCGACCTGTCAAAATTTGCAAAAAATGGGTTTGCAGAAAAGTGACCAGATCCCAGCACTGCTTATCCCATAACTTTTGAAATTTTTACCCGATTTAAAAGTGGAATACCTCTCTGAATTTGTTATTAAAATATCTATCTAGCTACATCATTGGTTTATTTTCGAATTTTTGGTCAATGTTTTGTCATTTTTTATGACCCCCGACCTGTCAAAATTTGCAAAAAATGGGTTTGCAGAAAAGTGACCAGATCCCAGCACTGCTTATCCCAAACCTTTTGAAATTTTTACCCGATTTAAAAGTGGAATACCTCTCTGAATTTGCTATTAAAATATCTATCTAGCTGCATTATTGGTTTATTTTCGAATTTTTGGTCCATATTTTTTAATTTTTTATGACCCCCGACCTGTCAAAATTTGCAAAAAATGGGTTTGCAGAAAAGTGACCAGATCCCAGCACTGCTTAGCCCTTAACTTTTGAAATTTTTACCCGATTTAAAAGTGGAATACCTCTCTGAATTTGTTGTTAAAATATCTATCTAGCTGCATTATTGGTTTATTTTCGAATTTTTGGTCAATATTTTGTAATTTTTTATGACCCCCGACCTGTCAAAATTTGCAAAAAATGGGTTTGCAGAAAAGTGACAAGATCCCAGCACTGCTTAGCCCAAACTTTTGAAATTTTTACCCGATTTAAAAGTGGAATACCTCTCTGAATTTGTTGTTAAAATATCTATCTAGCTGCATTATTGGTTTATTTTCGAATTTTTGGTCAATATTTTGTAAATTTTTATGACCCCCTGTCAAAATTTGCAAAAAATGGGTTTGCAGAAAAGTGACCAGATCCCAGCACTGCTTAGCCCAAACTTTTGAAATTTTTACCCGATTTAAAAGTGGAATACCTCTCTGAATTTGTTATTAAAATATCTATCTAGCTACATCATTGGTTTATTTTCGAATTTTTGGTCAATGTTTCGTCATTTTTTATGACCCCCGACCTGTCAAAATTTGCAAAAAATGGGTTTGCAGAAAAGTGACCAGATCCCAGCACTGCTTAGCCCAAACTTTTGAAATTTTTACCCGATTTAAAAGTGGAATACCTCTCTGAATTTGTTGTTAAAATATCTATCTAGCTGCATTATTGGTTTATTTTCGAATTTTTGGTCAATATTTTGTAAATTTTTATGACCCCCCCTGTCAAAATTTGCAAAAAATGGGTTTGCAGAAAAGTGACCAGATCCCAGCACTGCTTAGCCCAAACTTTTGAAATTTTTACCCGATTTAAAAGTGGAATACCTCTCTGAATTTGTTGTTTAAATATCTATCTAGCTGCATTATTGGTTTATTTTCGAATTTTTGGTCAATATTTTGTAGTTTTTTATGACCCCCGACTTGTTAAAATTTGCAAAAAATGGGTTTGCAGAAAAGTGACCAGATCCCAGCACTGCTTATCCCAAACCTTTTGAAATTTTTACCCGATTTAAAAGTGGAATACCTCTCTGAATTTGCTATTAAAATATCTATCTAGCTGCATTATTGGTTTATTTTCGAATTTTTGGTCAATATTTTGTAATTTTTTATGACCCCCGACCTGCCAAAATTTGCAAAAAATGGGTTTGCAGAAAAGTGACCAGATCCCAGCACTGCTTAGCCCATAACTTTTGAAATTTTTACCCGATTTAAAAGTGGAATACCTCTCTGAAATTGTTGTTAAAATATCTATCTAGCTGCATTATTGGTTTATTTTCGAATTTTTGGTCAATATTTTGTAGTTTTTTATGACCCCCGACTTGTTAAAATTTGCAAAAAATGGGTTTGCAGAAAAGTGACCAGATCCCAGCACTGCTTAGCCCATAACCTTTTGAAATTTTTACCCGATTTAAAAGTGGAATACCTCTCTGAATTTGTTGTTAAAATATCTATCTAGCTGCATTATTGGTTTATTTTCGAATTTTTGGTCCATATTTTTTAATTTTTTATGACCCCCGACCTGTCAAAATTTGCAAAAAATGGGTTTGCAGAAAAGTGACCAGATCCCAGCACTGCTTAGCCCTTAACTTTTGAAATTTTTACCCGATTTAAAAGTGGAATACCTCTCTGAATTTGTTGTTAAAATATCTATCTAGCTGCATTATTGGTTTATTTTCGAATTTTTGGTCAATATTTTGTAATTTTTTATGACCCCCGACCTGTCAAAATTTGCAAAAAATGGGTTTGCAGAAAAGTGACAAGATCCCAGCACTGCTTAGCCCAAACTTTTGAAATTTTTACCCGATTTAAAAGTGGAATACCTCTCTGAATTTGTTGTTAAAATATCTATCTAGCTGCATTATTGGTTTATTTTCGAATTTTTGGTCAATATTTTGTAAATTTTTATGACCCCCTGTCAAAATTTGCAAAAAATGGGTTTGCAGAAAAGTGACCAGATCCCAGCACTGCTTAGCCCAAACTTTTGAAATTTTTACCCGATTTAAAAGTGGAATACCTCTCTGAATTTGTTATTAAAATATCTATCTAGCTACATCATTGGTTTATTTTCGAATTTTTGGTCAATGTTTCGTCATTTTTTATGACCCCCGACCTGTCAAAATTTGCAAAAAATGGGTTTGCAGAAAAGTGACCAGATCCCAGCACTGCTTATCCCAAACCTTTTGAAATTTTTACCCGATTTAAAAGTGGAATACCTCTCTGAATTTGTTGTTAAAATATCTATCTAGCTGCATTATTGGTTTATTTTCGAATTTTTGGTCAATATTTTGTAATTTTTTATGACCCCCGACCTGTCAAAATTTGCAAAAAATGGGTTTGCAGAAAAGTGACCAAGATCCCAGCACTGCTTAGCCCATAACTTTTAAAATTTTTACCCGATTTAAAAGTGGAATACCTCTCTGAATTTGTTGTTAAAATATCTATCTAGCTGCATTATTGGTTTATTTTCGAATTTTTGGTCAATATTTTGTAATTTTTTATGACCCCCGACTTGTTAAAATTTGCAAAAAATGGGTTTGCAGAAAAGTGACCAGAACCCAGCACTGCTTATCCCAAACCTTTTGAAATTTTTACCCGATTTAAAAGTGGAATACCTCTCTGAATTTGCTATTAAAATATCTATCTAGCTGCATTATTGGTTTATTTTCGAATTTTTGGTCAATATTTTGTAATTTTTTATGACCCCCGACCTGTCAAAATTTGCAAAAAATGGGTTTGCAGAAAAGTGACCAGATCCCAGCACTGCTTAACCCATAACTTTTGAAATTTTTACCCGATTTAAAAGTGGAATACCTCTCTGAATTTGTTATTAAAATATCTATCTAGCTGCATTATTGGTTTATTTTCGAATTTTTGGTCAATATTTTGTAATTTTTTATGACCCCCGACCTGTCAAAATTTGCAAAAAATGGGTTTGCAGAAAAGTGACCAGATCCCAGCACTGCTTATCCCATAACTTTTGAAATTTTTACCCGATTTAAAAGTGGAATACCTCTCTGAATTTGTTATTAAAATATCTATCTAGCTGCATTATTGGTTTATTTTCGAATTTTTGGTCCATATTTTTTAGTTTTTTATGACCCCCGACCTGTCAAAATTTGCAAAAAATGGGTTTGCAGAAAAGTGACCAGATCCCAGCACTGCTTAGCCCTTAACTTTTGAAATTTTTACCCGATTTAAAAGTGGAATACCTCTCTGAATTTGTTGTTAAAATATCTATCTAGCTGCATTATTGGTTTATTTTCGAATTTTTGGTCAATATTTTGTAATTTTTTATGACCCCCGACCTGTCAAAATTTGCAAAAAATGGGTTTGCAGAAAAGTGACAAGATCCCAGCACTGCTTAGCCCATAACTTTTGAAATTTTTACCCGATTTAAAAGTGGAATACCTCTCTGAATTTGTTATTAAAATATCTATCTAGCTGCATTATTGGTTTATTTTCGAATTTTTGGTCAATATTTTGTAATTTTTTATGACCCCCGACCTGTCAAAATTTGCAAAAAATGGGTTTGCAGAAAAGTGACCAGATCCCAGCACTGCTTAGCCCATAACTTTTGAAATTTTTACCCGATTTAAAAGTGGAATGCCTCTCTGAATTTGTTATTAAAATATCTATCTAGCTACATCATTGGTTTATTTTCGAATTTTTGGTCAATATTTTGTCATTTTTTATGACCCCCGACCTGTCAAAATTTGCAAAAAATGGGTTTGCAGAAAAGTGACCAGATCCCAGCACTGCTTAGCCCATAACTTTTGAAATTTTTACCCGACTTAAAAGTGGAATACCTCTCTGAGTTTGTTATTAAAATATCTATCTAGCTGCATTATTGGTTTATTTTCGAATTTTTGGTTGATATTTTGTAATTTTTTATGACCCCCGACCTGTCAAAATTTGCAAAAAATGGGTTTGCAGAAAAGTGACCAGATCCCACCACTGCTTAGCCCATAACTTTTGAAATTTTTACCCGATTTAAAAGTGGAATACCTCTCTGAAATTGTTGTTAAAATATCTATCTAGCTGCATTATTGGTTTATTTTCGAATTTTTGGTCAATATTTTGTAGTTTTTTATGACCCCCGACTTGTTAAAATTTGCAAAAAATGGGTTTGCAGAAAAGTGACCAGATCCCAGCACTGCTTAGCCCATAACCTTTTGAAATTTTTACCCGATTTAAAAGTGGAATACCTCTCTGAATTTGTTGTTAAAATATCTATCTAGCTGCATTATTGGTTTATTTTCGAATTTTTGGTCCATATTTTTTAATTTTTTATGACCCCCGACCTGTCAAAATTTGCAAAAAATGGGTTTGCAGAAAAGTGACCAGATCCCAGCACTGCTTAGCCCATAACTTTTGAAATTTTTACCCGATTTAAAAGTGGAATACCTCTCTGAATTTGTTATTAAAATATCTATCTAGCTGCATTATTGGTTTATTTTCGAATTTTTGGTCAATATTTTGTAATTTTTTATGACCCCCGACCTGTCAAAATTTGCAAAAAATGGGTTTGCAGAAAAGTGACCAGATCCCAGCACTGCTTAGCCCAAACTTTTGAAATTTTTACCCGATTTAAAAGTGGAATACCTCTTTGAATTTGTTGTTAAAATATCTATCTAGCTGCATCATTGGTTTATTTTCGAATTTTTTGGTCAATATTTTGTAATTTTTTATGACCCCCGACCTGTCAAAATTTGCAAAAAATGGGTTTGCAGAAAAGTGACCAGATCCCAGCACTGCTTAGCCCATAACTTTTGAAATTTTTACCCGATTTAAAAGTGGAATACCTCTCTGAGTTTGTTATTAAAATATCTATCTAGCTGCATTATTGGTTTATTTTCGAATTTTTGGTCGATATTTTGTAATTTTTTATGACCCCCGACCTGTCAAAATTTGCAAAAAATGGGTTTGCAGAAAAGTGACCAGATCCCACCACTGCTTAGCCCATAACTTTTAAAATTTTTACCCGATTTAAAAGTGGAATACCTCTCTGAATTTGTTATTTAAATATCTATCTAGCTGCATTATTGGTTTATTTTCGAATTTTTGGTCAATATTTTGTAATTTTTTATGACCCCCGACCTGTCAAAATTTGCAAAAAATGGGTTTGCAGAAAAGTGACCAGATCCCAGCACTGCTTAGCCCATAACTTTTGAAATTTTTACCCGATTTAGAAGTGGAATACCTCTCTGAATTTGTTGTTAAAATATCTATCTAGCTGCATTATTGGTTTATTTTCGAATTTTTGGTCGATATTTTGTAATTTTTTATGACCCCCGAACTGTCAAAATTTGCAAAAAATGGGTTTGCAGAAAAGTGACCAGATCCCAGCACTGCTTAGCCCATAACTTTTGAAATTTTTACCCGATTTAAAAGTGGAATACCTCTCTGAATTTGTTATTAGAATATCTATCTAGCTGCATTATTGGTTTATTTTCGAATTTTTGGTCAATATTTTGTAATTTTTTATGACCCCCGACCTGTCAAAAAATTTGCAAAAATGGGTTTGCAGAAAAGTGACCAGAACCCAGCACTGCTTAGCCCATAACTTTTGAAATTTTTACCCGACTTAAAAGTGGAATGCCTCTCTGAATTTGTTATTAAAATATCTATCTAGCTGCATCATTGGTTTATTTTCGAATTTTTGGTCAATATTTTGTAATTTTTTATGACCCCCGACCTGTCAAAATTTGCAAAAAATGGGTTTGCAGAAAAGTGACCAGATCCCAGCACTGCTTAACCCATAACTTTTAAAATTTTTACCCGATTTAAAAGTGGAATACCTCTCTGAATTTGTTATTTGAATATCTATCTAGCTGCATTATTGGTTTATTTTCGAATTTTTGGTCAATATTTTGTAATTTTTTATGACCCCCGACCTGTCAAAATTTGCAAAAAATGGGTTTGCAGAAAAGTGACCAGATCCCAGCACTGCTTAACCCATAACTTTTGAAATTTTTACCCGACTTAAAAGTGAAATACCTCTCTGAGTTTGTTATTAAAATATCTATCTAGCTGCATTATTGGTTTATTTTCGAATTTTTGGTTGATATTTTGTAATTTTTTATGACCCCCGACCTGTCAAAATTTGCAAAAAATGGGTTTGCAGAAAAGTGACCAGATCCCACCACTGCTTAGCCCATAACTTTTAAAATTTTTACCCGATTTAAAAGTGGAATACCTCTCTGAATTTGTTATTTGAATATCTATCTAGCTGCATTATTGGTTTATTTTCGAATTTTTGGTCAATATTTTGTAATTTTTTATGACCCCCGACCTGTCAAAATTAGCAAAAAATGGGTTTGCAGAAAAGTGACCAGATCCCAGCACTGCTTAGCCCATAACTTTTGAAATTTTTACCCGATTTAGAAGTGGAATACCTCTCTGAATTTGTTGTTAAAATATCTATTTAGCTGCATTATTGGTTTATTTTCGAATTTTTGGTTGATATTTTGTAATTTTTTATGACCCCCGAACTGTCAAAATTTGCAAAAAATGGGTTTGCAGAAAAGTGACCAGATCCCAGCACTGCTTAGCCCATAACTTTTGAAATTTTTACCCGATTTAAAAGTGGAATACCTCTCTGAATTTGTTATTAGAATATCTATCTAGCTGCATTATTGGTTTATTTTCGAATTTTTGGTCAATATTTTGTAATTTTTTATGACCCCCGACCTGTCAAAAAAATTTGCAAAAATGGGTTTGCAGAAAGGTGACCAGAACCCAGCACTGCTTAGCCCATAACTTTTGAAATTTTTACCCGACTTAAAAGTGGAATGCCTCTCTGAATTTGTTATTAAAATATCTATCTAGCTGCATCATTGGTTTATTTTCGAATTTTTGGTCAATATTTTGTAATTTTTTATGACCCCCGACCTGTCAAAATTTGCAAAAAATGGGTTTGCAGAAAAGTGACCAGATCCCAGCACTGCTTAACCCATAACTTTTGAAATTTTTACCCGACTTAAAAGTGAAATACCTCTCTGAGTTTGTTATTAAAATATCTATCTAGCTGCATTATTGGTTTATTTTCGAATTTTTGGTTGATATTTTGTAATTTTTTATGACCCCCGACCTGTCAAAATTTGCAAAAAATGGGTTTGCAGAAAAGTGACCAGATCCCACCACTGCTTAGCCCATAACTTTTGAAATTTTTACCCGATTTAAAAGTGGAATACCTCTCTGAAATTGTTGTTAAAATATCTATCTAGCTGCATTATTGGTTTATTTTCGAATTTTTTGGTCAATATTTTGTAGTTTTTTATGACCCCCGACTTGTTAAAATTTGCAAAAAATGGGTTTGCAGAAAAGTGACCAGATCCCAGCACTGCTTAGCCCATAACTTTTGAAATTTTTACCCGATTTAAAAGTGGAATACCTCTCTGAATTTGTTGTTAAAATATCTATCTAGCTGCATTATTGGTTTATTTTCGAATTTTTGGTCCATATTTTTTAATTTTTTATGACCCCCGACCTGTCAAAATTTGCAAAAAATGGGTTTGCAGAAAAGTGACCAGATCCCAGCACTGCTTAGCCCTTAACTTTTAAAATTTTTACCCGATTTAAAAGTGGAATACCTCTCTGAATTTGTTGTTAAAATATCTATCTAGCTGCATTATTGGTTTATTTTCGAATTTTTGGTCAATATTTTGTAATTTTTTATGACCCCCGACCTGTCAAAATTTGCAAAAAATGGGTTTGCAGAAAAGTGACAAGATCCCAGCACTGCTTAGCCCAAACTTTTGAAATTTTTACCCGATTTAAAAGTGGAATACCTCTCTGAATTTGTTGTTAAAATATCTATCTAGCTGCATTATTGGTTTATTTTCGAATTTTTGGTCAATATTTTGTAAATTTTTATGACCCCCTGTCAAAATTTGCAAAAAATGGGTTTGCAGAAAAGTGACCAGATCCCAGCACTGCTTAGCCCAAACTTTTGAAATTTTTACCCGATTTAAAAGTGGAATACCTCTCTGAATTTGTTATTAAAATATCTATCTAGCTACATCATTGGTTTATTTTCGAATTTTTGGTCAATGTTTCGTCATTTTTTATGACCCCCGACCTGTCAAAATTTGCAAAAAATGGGTTTGCAGAAAAGTGACCAGATCCCAGCACTGCTTATCCCAAACCTTTTGAAATTTTTACCCGATTTAAAAGTGGAATACCTCTCTGAATTTGTTGTTAAAATATCTATCTAGCTGCATTATTGGTTTATTTTCGAATTTTTGGTCAATATTTTGTAATTTTTTATGACCCCCGACCTGTCAAAATTTGCAAAAAATGGGTTTGCAGAAAAGTGACAAGATCCCAGCACTGCTTAGCCCAAACTTTTAAAATTTTTACCCGATTTAAAAGTGGAATACCTCTCTGAATTTGTTGTTAAAATATCTATCTAGCTGCATTATTGGTTTATTTTCGAATTTTTGGTCAATATTTTGTAATTTTTTATGACCCCCGACTTGTTAAAATTTGCAAAAAATGGGTTTGCAGAAAAGTGACCAGATCCCAGCACTGCTTATCCCAAACCTTTTGAAATTTTTACCCGATTTAAAAGTGGAATACCTCTCTGAATTTGCTATTAAAATATCTATCTAGCTGCATTATTGGTTTATTTTCGAATTTTTGGTCAATATTTTGTAATTTTTTATGACCCCCGACCTGTCAAAATTTGCAAAAAATGGGTTTGCAGAAAAGTGACCAGATCCCAGCACTGCTTAGCCCAAACTTTTGAAATTTTTACCCGATTTAAAAGTGGAACACCTCTCTGAATTTGTTGTTAAAATATCTATCTAGCTGCATTATTGGTTTATTTTCGAATTTTTGGTCAATATTTTGTAATTTTTTATGACCCCCGACCTGTCAAAATTTGCAAAAAATGGGTTTGCAGAAAAGTGACCAGATCCCAGCACTGCTTAGCCCAAACTTTTGAAATTTTTACCCGATTTAAAAGTGGAATACCTCTCTGAACTTGTTGTTAAAATATCTATCTAGCTGCATTATTGGTTTATTTTCGAATTTTTGGTCAATATTTTGTAATTTTTTATGACCCCCGACCTGTCAAAATTTGCAAAAAATGGGTTTGCAGAAAAGTGACCAGATCCCAGCACTGCTTAGCCCAAACTTTTGAAATTTTTACCCGATTTAAAAGTGGAACACCTCTCTGAAGTTGTTGTTAAAATATCTATCTAGCTGCATTATTGGTTTATTTTCGAATTTTTGGTCAATATTTTGTAGTTTTTTATGACCCCCGACCTGTCAAAATTTGCAAAAAATGGGTTTGCAGAAAAGTGACCAGATCCCAGCACTGCTTATCCCATAACTTTTGAAATTTTTTACCCGATTTAAAAGTGGAATGCCTCTCTGAATTTGTTATTAAAATATCTATCTAGCTGCATCATTGGTTTATTTTCGAATTTTTGGTCAATGTTTCGTCATTTTTTATGACCCCCGACCTGTCAAAATTTGCAAAAAATGGGTTTGCAGAAAAGTGACCAGATCCCAGCACTGCTTAGCCCAAACTTTTGAAATTTTTACCCGATTTAAAAGTGGAATACCTCTCTGAATTTGTTGTTAAAATATCTATCTAGCTGCATTATTGGTTTATTTTCGAATTTTTGGTCAATATTTTGTAGTTTTTTATGACCCCCGACTTGTTAAAATTTGCAAAAAATGGGTTTGCAGAAAAGTGACCAGATCCCAGCACTGCTTAGCCCATAACTTTTGAAATTTTTACCCGATTTAAAAGTGGAATACCTCGCTGAATTTGTTATTCGAATATCTATCTAGCTGCATTATTGGTTTATTTTCGAATTTTTGGTCAATATTTTGTAGTTTTTTATGACCCCCCGACCTGTCAAAATTTGCAAAAAATGGGTTTGCAGAAAAGTGACCAGATCCCAGCACTGCTTAGCCCAAACTTTTGAAATTTTTACCCGATTTAAAAGTGGAATACCTCTCTGAATTTGTTGTTAAAATATCTATCTAGCTGCATTATTGGTTTATTTTCGAATTTTTGGTCAATATTTTGTAATTTTTTATGACCCCCGACCTGTCAAAATTTGCAAAAAAATGGGTTTGCAGAAAAGTGACCAGGACCCAGCACTGCTTAGCCCATAACTTTTGAAATTTTTACCCGATTTAAAAGTGGAATACCTCTCTGAATTTGTTATTAAAATATCTATCTAGCTGCATTATTGGTTTATTTATGAATTTTTGGTCAATATTTTGTAGTTTTTTATGACCCCCGACTTGTTAAAATTTGCAAAAAATGGGTTTGCAGAAAAGTGACCAGATCCCAGCACTGCTTAGCCCATAACTTTTGAAATTTTTACCCGATTTAAAAGTGGAATACCTCTCTGAATTTGTTATTCGAATATCTATCTAGCTGCATTATTGGTTTATTTTCGAATTTTTGGTCAATATTTTGTAGTTTTTTATGACCCCCGACCTGTCAAAATTTGCAAAAAATGGGTTTGCAGAAAAGTGACCAGATCCCAGCACTGCTTAGCCCAAACTTTTGAAATTTTTACCCGATTTAAAAGTGGAATACCTCTCTGAATTTGTTGTTAAAATATCTATCTAGCTGCATTATTGGTTTATTTTCGAATTTTTGGTCAATATTTTTTAATTTTTTATGACCCCCGACCTGTCAAAATTTGCAAAAAATGGGTTTGCAGAAAAGTGACCAGATCCCAGCACTGCTTAGCCCATAACTTTTGAAATTTTTACCCGATTTAAAAGTGGAATACCTCTCTGAATTTGTTGTTAAAATATCTATCTAGCTGCATTATTGGTTTATTTTCGATTTTTTGGTCCATATTTTTTAATTTTTTATGACCCCCGACCTGTCAAAATTTGCAAAAAATGGGTTTGCAGAAAAGTGACCAGATCCCAGCACTGCAAAGCCCAAACTTTTGAAATTTTTACCCGATTTAAAAGTGGAATACCTCTCTGAATTTGTTATTAAAATATCTATCTAGCTGCATTATTGGTTTATTTTCGAATTTTTGGTCAATATTTTGTAATTTTTTATGACCCCCGACCTGTCAAAATTTGCAAAAAATGGGTTTGCAGAAAAGTGACCAGATCCCAGCACTGCTTAGCCCAAACTTTTGAAATTTTTAACCGATTTAAAAGTGGAATACCTCTCTGAATTTGTTGTTAAAATATCTATCTAGCTGCATTATTGGTTTATTTTCGAATTTTTGGTCAATATTTTGTAATTTTTTATGACCCCCGACCTGTCAAAATTTGCAAAAAATGGGTTTGCAGAAAAGTGACCAGATCCCAGCACTGCTTAGCCCAAACTTTTGAAATTTTTAACCGATTTAAAAGTGGAATACCTCTCTGAATTTGTTGTTAAAATATCTATCTAGCTGCATTATTGGTTTATTTTCGAATTTTTGGTCAATATTTTGTAATTTTTTATGACCCCCGACCTGTCAAAATTTGCAAAAAAAATGGGTTTGCAGAAAAGTGACCAGAACCCAGCACTGCTTAGCCCATAACTTTTGAAATTTTTACCCGATTTAAAAGTGGAATACCTCTCTGAATTTGTTATTAAAATATCTATCTAGCTACATCATTGGTTTATTTTCGAATTTTTGGTCAATGTTTCGTCATTTTTTATGACCCCCGACCTGTCAAAATTTGCAAAAAATGGGTTTGCAGAAAAGTGACCAGATCCCAGCACTGCAAAGCCCAAACTTTTGAAATTTTTACCCGATTTAAAAGTGGAATACCTCTCTGAATTTGTTGTTCAAATATCTATCTAGCTGCATTATTGGTTTATTTTCGAATTTTTGGTCAATATTTTGTAATTTTTTATGACCCCCGACCTGTCAAAATTTGCAAAAAATGGGTTTGCAGAAAAGTGACAAGATCCCAGCACTGCTTAGCCCATAACTTTTGAAATTTTTACCCGATTTAAAAGTGGAATACCTCTCTGAATTTGTTGTTAAAATATCTATCTAGCTGCATTATTGGTTTATTTTCGAATTTTTGGTCAATATTTTTAAATTTTTTATAACCCCCGACCTGTCAAATTTTGCAAAAAAATGGGTTTGCAGAAAAGTGACCAGATCCCAGCACTGCTTAGCCCATAACTTTTGAAATTTTTACCCGATTTAAAAGTGGAATGTCTCTCTGAATTTGTTATTAAAATATCTATCAAGCTACATCATTGGTTTATTTTCGAATTTTTGGTCAATGTTTTGTAATTTTTTATGACCCCCGACCTGTCAAAATTTGCAAAAAATGGGTTTGCAGAAAAGTGACCAGATCCCAGCACTGCTTAGCCCAAACTTTTGAAATTTTTACCCGATTTAAAAGTGGAATACCTCTCTGAATTTGTTGTTCAAATATCTATCTAGCTGCATTATTGGTTTATTTTCGAATTTTTTGGTCAATATTTTGTAATTTTTTATGACCCCCGACCTGTCAAAATTTGCAAAAAATGGGTTTGCAGAAAAGTGACAAGATCCCAGCACTGCTTAGCCCATAACTTTTGAAATTTTTACCCGATTTAAAAGTGGAATACCTCTCTGAATTTGTTGTTAAAATATCTATCTAGCTGCATTATTGGTTTATTTTCGAATTTTTGGTCAATATTTTGTAATTTTTTATGACCCCCGACCTGTCAAAATTTGCAAAAAATGGGTTTGCAGAAAAGTGACCAGATCCCAGCACTGCAAAGCCCAAACTTTTGAAATTTTTACCCGATTTAAAAGTGGAATACCTCTCTGAATTTGTTATTAAAATATCTATCTAGCTGCATTATTGGTTTATTTTCGAATTTTTGGTCAATATTTTGTAATTTTTTATGACCCCCGACCTGTCAAAATTTGCAAAAAATGGGTTTGCAGAAAAGTGACAAGATCCCAGCACTGCTTAGCCCATAACTTTTGAAATTTTTACTCGATTTAAAAGTGGAATACCTCTCTGAATTTGTTGTTAAAATATCTATCTAGCTGCATTATTGGTTTATTTTCGAATTTTTGGTCAATATTTTGTAATTTTTTATGACCCCCGACCTGTCAAAATTTGCAAAAAATGGGTTTGCAGAAAAGTGACCAGATCCCAGCACTGCTTAGCCCAAACTTTTGAAATTTTTACCCGATTTAAAAGTGGAATACCTCTCTGAATTTGTTGTTAAAATATCTATCTAGCTGCATTATTGGTTTATTTTCGAATTTTTGGTCAATATTTTGTAATTTTTTATGACCCCCGACCTGTCAAAATTTGCAAAAAAATGGGTTTGCAGAAAAGTGACCAGATCCCAGCGCTGCTTAGCCCAAACTTTTGAAATTTTTACCCGATTTAAAAGTGGAATACCTCTCTGAATTTGTTGTTAAAATATCTATCTAGCTGCATTATTGGTTTATTTTCGAATTTTTGGTCAATATTTTGTAGTTTTTTATGACCCCCGACCTGTCAAAATTTGCAAAAAATGGGTTTGCAGAAAAGTGACCAGATCCCAGCACTGCTTAGCCCAAACTTTTGAAATTTTTACCCGATTTAAAAGTGGAATACCTCTCTGAATTTGTTGTTAAAATATCTATCTAGCTGCATTATTGGTTTATTTTCGAATTTTTGGTCAATATTTTGTAGTTTTTTATGACCCCGACCTGTCAAAATTTGCAAAAAATGGGTTTGCAGAAAAGTGACCAGATCCCAGCACTGCAAAGCCCAAACTTTTGAAATTTTTACCCGATTTAAAAGTGGAATACCTCTCTGAATTTGTTATTAAAATATCTATCTAGCTGCATTATTGGTTTATTTTCGAATTTTTGGTCAATATTTTGTAGTTTTTTATGACCCCCGACCTGTCAAAATTTGCAAAAAATGGGTTTGCAGAAAAGTGACCAGATCCCAGCACTGCTTAGCCCAAACTTTTGAAATTTTTAACCGATTTAAAAGTGGAATACCTCTCTGAATTTGTTGTTAAAATATCTATCTAGCTGCATTATTGGTTTATTTTCGAATTTTTGGTCAATATTTTGTAGTTTTTTATGACCCCCGACCTGTCAAAATTTGCAAAAAATGGGTTTGCAGAAAAGTGACCAGATCCCAGCACTGCTTAGCCCAAACTTTTGAAATTTTTACCCGATTTAAAAGTGGAATACCTCTCTGAATTTGTTGTTAAAATATCTATCTAGCTGCATTATTGGTTTATTTTCGAATTTTTGGTCAATATTTTGTAGTTTTTTATGACCCCCGACTTGTTAAAATTTGCAAAAAATGGGTTTGCAGAAAAGTGACCAGATCCCAGCACTGCAAAGCCCAAACCTTTTGAAATTTTTACCCGATTTAAAAGTGAAATACCTCTCTGAATTTGTTATTAAAATATCTATCTAGCTGCATTATTGGTTTATTTTCGAATTTTTGGTCAATATTTTGTAATTTTTTATGACCCCCGACCTGTCAAAATTTGCAAAAAATGGGTTTGCAGAAAAGTGACCAGATCCCAGCACTGCTTAGCCCAAACTTTTGAAATTTTTACCCGATTTAAAAGTGGAATACCTCTCTGAATTTGTTATTCGAATATCTATCTAGCTGCATTATTGGTTTATTTTCGAATTTTTGGTCAATATTTTGTAGTTTTTTATGACCCCCGACCTGTCAAAATTTGCAAAAAATGGCTTGCAGAAAAGTGACAAGATCCCAGCACTGCTTAGCCCAAACTTTTGAAATTTTTACCCGATTTAAAAGTGGAATACCTCTCTGAATTTGTTGTTAAAATATCTATCTAGCTGCATTTTTGGTTTATTTTCGAATTTTTGGTCAATATTTTGTAATTTTTTATGACCCCCGACCTGTCAAAATTTGCAAAAAAAATGGGTTTGCAGAAAAGTGACCAGATCCCAGCACTGCTTAGCCCAAACTTTTGAAATTTTTACCCGATTTAAAAGTGGAATACCTCTCTGAATTTGTTATTAAAATATCTATCTAGCTGCATTATTGGTTTATTTTCGAATTTTTGGTCAATATTTTGTAATTTTTTATGACCCCCGACCTGTCCAAATTTGCAAAAAATGGGTTTGCAGAAAAGTGACCAGATCCCAGCACTGCTTAGCCCAAACTTTTGAAATTTGTACCCGATTTAAAAGTGGAATACCTCTCTGAATATGTTATTCGAATATCTATCTAGCTGCATTATTGGTTTATTTTCGAATTTTTGGTCAATATTTTGTAGTTTTTTATGACCCCCGACCTGTCAAAATTTGCAAAAAATGGGGTTGCAGAAAAGTGACCAGATCCCAGCACTGCATAGCCCAAACTTTTAAAATTTTTACCCGATTTAAAAGTGGAATACCTCTCTGAATTTGTTATTAAAATATCTATCTAGCTGCATTATTGGTTTATTTTCGAATTTTTAGTCAATATTTTGTAATTTTTTATGACCCCCGACCTGTCAAAATTTGCAAAAAATGGGTTTGCAGAAAAGTGACCAGATCCCAGCACTGCTTAGCCCAAACTTTTGAAATTTTTACCCGATTTAAAAGTGGAATACCTCTCTGAATTTGTTATTAAAATATCTATCTAGCTGCATTATTGGTTTATTTTCGAATTTTTAGTCAATATTTTGTAATTTTTTATGACCCCCGACCTGTCAAAATTTGCAAAAAATGGGTTTGCAGAAAAGTGACAAGATCCCAGCACTGCTTAGCCCAAACTTTTGAAATTTGTACCCGATTTAAAAGTGGAATACCTCTCTGAATATGTTATTCGAATATCTATCTAGCTGCATTATTGGTTTATTTTCGAATTTTTGGTCAATATTTTGTAGTTTTTTATGACCCCCGACCTGTCAAAATTTGCAAAAAATGGGTTTGCAGAAAAGTGACCAGATCCCAGCACTGCTTAGCCCAAACTTTTAAAATTTTTACCCGATTTAAAAGTGGAATACCTCTCTGAATTTGTTATTAAAATATCTATCTAGCTGCATTATTGGTTTATTTTCGAATTTTTAGTCAATATTTTGTAATTTTTTATGACCCCCGACCTGTCAAAATTTGCAAAAAATGGGTTTGCAGAAAAGTGACCAGATCCCAGCACTGCTTAGCCCAAACTTTTAAAATTTTTACCCGATTTAAAAGTGGAATACCTCTTTGAATTTGTTGTTAAAATATCTATCTAGCTGCATTATTGGTTTATTTTCGAATTTTTGGTCAATATTTTGTAATTTTTTATGACCCCCGACCTGTCAAAATTTGCAAAAAATGGGTTTGCAGAAAAGTGACCAGATCCCAGCACTGCTTAACCCATAACTTTTGAAATTTTTACCCGACTTAAAAGTGGAATGCCTCTCTGAGTTTGTTATTAAAATATCTATCTAGCTGCATTATTGGTTTATTTTCGAATTTTTGGTTGATATTTTGTAATTTTTTATGACCCCCGACCTGTCAAAATTTGCAAAAAATGGGTTTGCAGAAAAGTGACCAGAACCCAGCACTGCTTAGCCCATAACTTTTGAAATTTTTACCCGATTTAAAAGTGGAATACCTCTCTGAATTTGTTATTAAAATATCTATCTAGCTGCATTATTGGTTTATTTTCGAATTTTTGGTCAATATTTTGTAGTTTTTTATGACCCCCGACTTGTTAAAATTTGCAAAAAATGGGTTTGCAGAAAAGTGACCAGATCCCAGCACTGCTTATCCCATAACTTTTGAAATTTTTACCCGATTTAAAAGTGGAAAACCTCTCTGAATTTGTTGTTAAAATATCTATCTAGCTGCATTATTGGTTTATTTTCGAATTTTTGGTCAATATTTTGTAGTTTTTTATGACCCCCGACCTGTCAAAATTTGCAAAAAATGGGTTTGCAGAAAAGTGACCAGATCCCAGCACTGCTTAGCCCAAACTTTTGAAATTTTTACCCGATTTAAAAGTGGAATACCTCTCTGAATTTGTTATTCGAATATCTATCTAGCTGCATTATTGGTTTATTTTCGAATTTTTGGTCAATATTTTGTAGTTTTTTATGACCCCCGACCTGTCAAAATTTGCAAAAAATGGGTTTGCAGAAAAGTGACCAGATCCCAGCACTGCTTAGCCCAAACTTTTGAAATTTTTACCCGATTTAAAAGTGGAATACCTCTCTGAATTTGTTGTTAAAATATCTATCTAGCTGCATTATTGGTTTATTTTCGAATTTTTGGTCAATATTTTGTAGTTTTTTATGACCCCCGACTTGTTAAAATTTGCAAAAAATGGGTTTGCAGAAAAGTGACCAGATCCCAGCACTGCTTAGCCCAAACTTTTGAAATTTTTACCCGATTTAAAAGTGGAATACCTCTCTGAATTTGTTGTTAAAATATCTATCTAGCTGCATTATTGGTTTATTTTCGAATTTTTGGTCAATATTTTGTAATTTTTTATGACCCCCCGACCTGTCAAAATTTGCAAAAAATGGGTTTGCAGAAAAGTGACCAGATCCCAGCACTGCTTAGCCCATAACTTTTGAAATTTTTACCCGATTTAAAAGTGGAATACCTCTCTGAATTTGTTATTAAAATATCTATCTAGCTGCATTATTGGTTTATTTTCGAATTTTTGGTCAATATTTTGTAGTTTTTTATGACCCCCGACCTGTCAAAATTTGCAAAAAATGGGTTTGCAGAAAAGTGACCAGATCCCAGCACTGCTTAGCCCATAACTTTTGAAATTTTTACCCGATTTAAAAGTGGAATACCTCTCTGAATTTGTTATTAAAATATCTATCTAGCTGCATTATTGGTTTATTTTCGAATTTTT
This sequence comes from Drosophila ficusphila, assembly GCF_018152265.1. Classification (NCBI taxonomy): domain Eukaryota; kingdom Metazoa; phylum Arthropoda; class Insecta; order Diptera; family Drosophilidae; genus Drosophila; species Drosophila ficusphila. The sequence goes on from NW_025064559.1 coordinate 162,254, forward strand.
GGTCAATATTTTGTAATTTTTTATGACCCCCGACCTGTCAAAATTTGCAAAAAATGGGTTTGCAGAAAAGTGACCAGATCCCAGCACTGCTTAGCCCAAACTTTTGAAATTTTTACCCGATTTAAAAGTGGAATACCTCTCTGAATTTGTTATTAAAATATCTATCTAGCTACATCATTGGTTTATTTTCGAATTTTTGGTCAATGTTTCGTCATTTTTTATGACCCCCGACCTGTCAAAATTTGCAAAAAATGGGTTTGCAGAAAAGTGACCAGAACCCAGCACTGCTTAGCCCATAACTTTTGAAATTTTTACCCGATTTAAAAGTGGAATACCTCTCTGAATTTGTTATTAAAATATCTATCTAGCTGCATTATTGGTTTATTTTCGAATTTTTGGTCAATATTTTGTAGTTTTTTATTACCCCCGACCTGTCAAAATTTGCAAAAAATGGGTTTGCAGAAAAGTGACCAGATCCCAGCACTGCTTAGCCCAAACTTTTGAAATTTTTACCCAATTTAAAAGTGGAATACCTCTCTGAATTTGTTGTTAAAATATCTATCTAACTGCATTATTGGTTTATTTTCGAATTTTTGGTCAATATTTTGTAGTTTTTTATGACCCCCGACCTGTCAAAATTTGCAAAAAATGGGTTTGCAGAAAAGTGACCAGATCCCAGCACTGCTTAGCCCAAACTTTTGAAATTTTTACCCGATTTAAAAGTGGAATACCTCTCTGAATTTGTTATTCGAATATCTATTTAGCTGCATTATTGGTTTATTTTCGAATTTTTGGTCAATATTTTGTAATTTTTTATGACCCCCGACCTGTCAAAATTTGAAAAAATTGGGTTTGCAGAAAAGTGACCAGATCCCAGCACTGCTTAGCCCAAACTTTTGAAATTTTTACCCGATTTAAAAGTGGAATACCTCTCTGAATTTGTTGTTAAAATATCTATCTAGCTGCATTATTGGTTTATTTTCGAATTTTTGGTCAATATTTTGTAATTTTTTATGACCCCCGACCTGTCAAAATTTGCAAAAAATGGGTTTGCAGAAAAGTGACCAGATCCCAGCACTGCTTAGCCCAAACTTTTGAAATTTTTACCCGATTTAAAAGTGGAATACCTCTCTGAATTTGTTATTCGAATATCTATCTAGCTGCATTATTGGTTTATTTTCGAATTTTTGGTCAATATTTTGTAATTTTTTATGACCCCCGACCTGTCAAAATTTGCAAAAAATGGGTTTGCAGAAAAGTGACCAGATCCCAGCACTGCTTAGCCCAAACTTTTGAAATTTTTACCCGATTTAAAAGTGGAACACCTCTCTGAAGTTGTTGTTAAAATATCTATCTAGCTGCATTATTGGTTTATTTTCGAATTTTTGGTCAATATTTTGTAGTTTTTTATGACCCCCGACCTGTCAAAATTTGCAAAAAATGGGTTTGCAGAAAAGTGACCAGATCCCAGCACTGCTTATCCCATAACTTTTGAAATTTTTACCCGATTTAAAAGTGGAATGCCTCTCTGAATTTGTTATTAAAATATCTATCTAGCTACATCATTGGTTTATTTTCGAATTTTTGGTCAATGTTTCGTCATTTTTTATGACCCCCGACCTGTCAAAATTTGCAAAAAATGGGTTTGCAGAAAAGTGACCAGATCCCAGCACTGCTTAGCCCAAACTTTTGAAATTTTTACCCGATTTAAAAGTGGAACACCTCTCTGAATTTGTTGTTAAAATATCTATCTAGCTGCATTATTGGTTTATTTTCGAATTTTTGATCAATATTTTGTAGTTTTTTATGACCCCCGACCTGTCAAAATTTGCAAAAAATGGGTTTGCAGAAAAGTGACCAGATCCCAGCACTGCTTAGCCCAAACTTTTGAAATTTTTACCCGATTTAAAAGTGGAATACCTCTCTGAATTTGTTATTCGAATATCTAGCTGCATTATTGGTTTATTTTCGAATTTTTGGTCAATATTTTGTAGTTTTTTATGACCCCCGACCTGTCAAAATTTGCAAAAAATGGGTTTGCAGAAAAGTGACCAGATCCCAGCACTGCTTAGCCCAAACTTTTGAAATTTTTACCCGATTTAAAAGTGGAATACCTCTCTGAATTTGTTATTCGAATATCTATTTAGCTGCATTATTGGTTTATTTTCGAATTTTTGGTCAATATTTTGTAGTTTTTTATGACCCCCGACCTGTCAAAATTTGCAAAAAATGGGTTTGCAGAAAAGTGACCAGATCCCAGCACTGCTTAGCCCATAACTTTTGAAATTTTTACCCGATTTAAAAGTGGAATACCTCTCTGAATTTGTTATTCGAATATCTATCTAGCTGCATTATTGGTTTATTTTCGAATTTTTGGTCAATATTTTGTAATTTTTTATGACCCCCGACCTGTCAAAATTTGAAAAAATTGGGTTTGCAGAAAAGTGACCAGATCCCAGCACTGCTTAGCCCAAACTTTTGAAATTTTTACCCGATTTAAAAGTGGAATACCTCTCTGAACTTGTTGTTAAAATATCTATCTAGCTGCATTATTGGTTTATTTTCGAATTTTTGGTCAATATTTTGTAATTTTTTATGACCCCCGACCTGTCAAAATTTGCAAAAAATGGGTTTGCAGAAAAGTGACCAGATCCCAGCACTGCTTAGCCCAAACTTTTGAAATTTTTACCCGATTTAAAAGTGGAACACCTCTCTGAAGTTGTTGTTAAAATATCTATCTAGCTGCATTATTGGTTTATTTTCGAATTTTTGGTCAATATTTTGTAGTTTTTTATGACCCCCGACCTGTCAAAATTTGCAAAAATGGGTTTGCAGAAAAGTGACCAGATCCCAGCACTGCTTATCCCATAACTTTTGAAATTTTTACCCGATTTAAAAGTGGAATGCCTCTCTGAATTTGTTATTAAAATATCTATCTAGCTACATCATTGGTTTATTTTCGAATTTTTGGTCAATGTTTCGTCATTTTTTATGACCCCCGACCTGTCAAAATTTGCAAAAAATGGGTTTGCAGAAAAGTGACCAGATCCCAGCACTGCTTAGCCCAAACTTTTGAAATTTTTACCCGATTTAAAAGTGGAATACCTCTCTGAATTTGTTGTTAAAATATCTATCTAGCTGCATTATTGGTTTATTTTCGAATTTTTGGTCAATATTTTGTAGTTTTTTATGACCCCCGACTTGTTAAAATTTGCAAAAAATGGGTTTGCAGAAAAGTGACCAGATCCCAGCACTGCTTAGCCCATAACTTTTGAAATTTTTACCCGATTTAAAAGTGGAATACCTCGCTGAATTTGTTATTCGAATATCTATCTAGCTGCATTATTGGTTTATTTTCGAATTTTTTGGTCAATATTTTGTAGTTTTTTATGACCCCCGACCTGTCAAAATTTGCAAAAAATGGGTTTGCAGAAAAGTGACCAGATCCCAGCACTGCTTAGCCCAAACTTTTGAAATTTTTACCCGATTTAAAAGTGGAATACCTCTCTGAATTTGTTGTTAAAATATCTATCTAGCTGCATTATTGGTTTATTTTCGAATTTTTGGTCAATATTTTGTAATTTTTTATGACCCCCGACCTGTCAAAATTTGCAAAAAAATGGGTTTGCAGAAAAGTGACCAGGACCCAGCACTGCTTAGCCCATAACTTTTGAAATTTTTACCCGATTTAAAAGTGGAATACCTCTCTGAATTTGTTATTAAAATATCTATCTAGCTGCATTATTGGTTTATTTATGAATTTTTGGTCAATATTTTGTAGTTTTTTATGACCCCCGACTTGTTAAAATTTGCAAAAAATGGGTTTGCAGAAAAGTGACCAGATCCCAGCACTGCTTAGCCCATAACTTTTGAAATTTTTACCCGATTTAAAAGTGGAATACCTCTCTGAATTTGTTATTCGAATATCTATCTAGCTGCATTATTGGTTTATTTTCGAATTTTTTGGTCAATATTTTGTAGTTTTTTATGACCCCCGACCTGTCAAAATTTGCAAAAAATGGGTTTGCAGAAAAGTGACCAGATCCCAGCACTGCTTAGCCCAAACTTTTGAAATTTTTACCCGATTTAAAAGTGGAATACCTCTCTGAATTTGTTATTCGAATATCTATCTAGCTGCATTATTGGTTTATTTTCGAATTTTTGGTCAATATTTTTTAATTTTTTATGACCCCCGACCTGTCAAAATTTGCAAAAAATGGGTTTGCAGAAAAGTGACCAGATCCCAGCACTGCTTAGCCCATAACTTTTGAAATTTTTACCCGATTTAAAAGTGGAATACCTCTCTGAATTTGTTGTTAAAATATCTATCTAGCTGCATTATTGGTTTATTTTCGATTTTTTGGTCCATATTTTGTAATTTTTTATGACCCCCGACCTGTCAAAATTTGCAAAAAAATGGGTTTGCAGAAAAGTGACCAGATCCCAGCACTGCAAAGCCCAAACTTTTGAAATTTTTACCCGATTTAAAAGTGGAATACCTCTCTGAATTTGTTATTAAAATATCTATCTAGCTGCATTATTGGTTTATTTTCGAATTTTTGGTCAATATTTTGTAATTTTTTATGACCCCCGACCTGTCAAAATTTGCAAAAAATGGGTTTGCAGAAAAGTGACCAGATCCCAGCACTGCTTAGCCCAAACTTTTGAAATTTTTAACCGATTTAAAAGTGGAATACCTCTCTGAATTTGTTGTTAAAATATCTATCTAGCTGCATTATTGGTTTATTTTCGAATTTTTGGTCAATATTTTGTAATTTTTTATGACCCCCGACCTGTCAAAATTTGCAAAAAATGGGTTTGCAGAAAAGTGACCAGATCCCAGCACTGCTTAGCCCAAACTTTTGAAATTTTTAACCGATTTAAAAGTGGAATACCTCTCTGAATTTGTTGTTAAAATATCTATCTAGCTGCATTATTGGTTTATTTTCGAATTTTTGGTCAATATTTTGTAATTTTTTATGACCCCCGACCTGTCAAAATTTGCAAAAAAAATGGGTTTGCAGAAAAGTGACCAGAACCCAGCACTGCTTAGCCCATAACTTTTGAAATTTTTACCCGATTTAAAAGTGGAATACCTCTCTGAATTTGTTATTAAAATATCTATCTAGCTGCATTATTGGTTTATTTTCGAATTTTTGGTCAATATTTTGTAATTTTTTATGACCCCCGACCTGTCAAAATTTGCAAAAAATGGGTTTGCAGAAAAGTGACCAGATCCCAGCGCTGCTTAGCCCAAACTTTTGAAATTTTTACCCGATTTAAAAGTGGAATACCTCTCTGAATTTGTTGTTAAAATATCTATCTAGCTGCATTATTGGTTTATTTTCGAATTTTTGGTCAATATTTTTTAATTTTTTATGACCTCCGACCTGTCAAAATTTGCAAAAAAATGGGTTTGCAGAAAAGTGACCAGATCCCAGCACTGCTTATCCCATAACTTTTGAAATTTTTACCCGATTTAAAAGTGGAATGCCTCTCTGAATTTGTTATTAAAATATCTATCTAGCTACATCATTGGTTTATTTTCGAATTTTTGGTCAATGTTTCGTCATTTTTTATGACCCCCGACCTGTCAAAATTTGCAAAAAATGGGTTTGCAGAAAAGTGACCAGATCCCAGCACTGCAAAGCCCAAACTTTTGAAATTTTTACCCGATTTAAAAGTGGAATACCTCTCTGAATTTGTTGTTCAAATATCTATCTAGCTGCATTATTGGTTTATTTTCGAATTTTTGGTCAATATTTTGTAATTTTTTATGACCCCGACCTGTCAAAATTTGCAAAAAATGGGTTTGCAGAAAAGTGACAAGATCCCAGCACTGCTTAGCCCATAACTTTTGAAATTTTTACCCGATTTAAAAGTGGAATACCTCTCTGAATTTGTTGTTAAAATATCTATCTAGCTGCATTATTGGTTTATTTTCGAATTTTTGGTCAATATTTTTAAATTTTTTATAACCCCCGACCTGTCAAATTTTGCAAAAAAATGGGTTTGCAGAAAAGTGACCAGATCCCAGCACTGCTTAGCCCATAACTTTTGAAATTTTTACCCGATTTAAAAGTGGAATGTCTCTCTGAATTTGTTATTAAAATATCTATCAAGCTACATCATTGGTTTATTTTCGAATTTTTGGTCAATGTTTTGTAATTTTTTATGACCCCCGACCTGTCAAAATTTGCAAAAAATGGGTTTGCAGAAAAGTGACCAGATCCCAGCACTGCTTAGCCCAAACTTTTGAAATTTTTACCCGATTTAAAAGTGGAATACCTCTCTGAATTTGTTGTTCAAATATCTATCTAGCTGCATTATTGGTTTATTTTCGAATTTTTGGTCAATATTTTGTAATTTTTTATGACCCCCGACCTGTCAAAATTTGCAAAAAATGGGTTTGCAGAAAAGTGACAAGATCCCAGCACTGCTTAGCCCATAACTTTTGAAATTTTTACCCGATTTAAAAGTGGAATACCTCTCTGAATTTGTTGTTAAAATATCTATCTAGCTGCATTATTGGTTTATTTTCGAATTTTTGGTCAATATTTTGTAATTTTTTATGACCCCCGACCTGTCAAAATTTGCAAAAAATGGGTTTGCAGAAAAGTGACCAGATCCCAGCACTGCAAAGCCCAAACTTTTGAAATTTTTACCCGATTTAAAAGTGGAATACCTCTCTGAATTTGTTATTAAAATATCTATCTAGCTGCATTATTGGTTTATTTTCGAATTTTTGGTCAATATTTTGTAATTTTTTATGACCCCCGACCTGTCAAAATTTGCAAAAAATGGGTTTGCAGAAAAGTGACAAGATCCCAGCACTGCTTAGCCCATAACTTTTGAAATTTTTACTCGATTTAAAAGTGGAATACCTCTCTGAATTTGTTGTTAAAATATCTATCTAGCTGCATTATTGGTTTATTTTCGAATTTTTGGTCAATATTTTGTAATTTTTTATGACCCCCGACCTGTCAAAATTTGCAAAAAATGGGTTTGCAGAAAAGTGACCAGATCCCAGCACTGCTTAGCCCAAACTTTTGAAATTTTTACCCGATTTAAAAGTGGAATACCTCTCTGAATTTGTTGTTAAAATATCTATCTAGCTGCATTATTGGTTTATTTTCGAATTTTTGGTCAATATTTTGTAATTTTTTATGACCCCCGACCTGTCAAAATTTGCAAAAAATGGGTTTGCAGAAAAGTGACCAGATCCCAGCGCTGCTTAGCCCAAACTTTTGAAATTTTTACCCGATTTAAAAGTGGAATACCTCTCTGAATTTGTTGTTAAAATATCTATCTAGCTGCATTATTGGTTTATTTTCGAATTTTTGGTCAATATTTTGTAGTTTTTTATGACCCCCGACCTGTCAAAATTTGCAAAAAATGGGTTTGCAGAAAAGTGACCAGATCCCAGCACTGCTTAGCCCAAACTTTTGAAATTTTTACCCGATTTAAAAGTGGAATACCTCTCTGAATTTGTTGTTAAAATATCTATCTAGCTGCATTATTGGTTTATTTTCGAATTTTTGGTCAATATTTTGTAGTTTTTTATGACCCCCGACCTGTCAAAATTTGCAAAAAATGGGTTTGCAGAAAAGTGACCAGATCCCAGCACTGCAAAGCCCAAACTTTTGAAATTTTTACCCGATTTAAAAGTGGAATACCTCTCTGAATTTGTTATTAAAATATCTATCTAGCTGCATTATTGGTTTATTTTCGAATTTTTGGTCAATATTTTGTAGTTTTTTATGACCCCCGACCTGTCAAAATTTGCAAAAAATGGGTTTGCAGAAAAGTGACCAGATCCCAGCACTGCTTAGCCCAAACTTTTGAAATTTTTAACCGATTTAAAAGTGGAATACCTCTCTGAATTTGTTGTTAAAATATCTATCTAGCTGCATTATTGGTTTATTTTCGAATTTTTGGTCAATATTTTGTAGTTTTTTATGACCCCCGACCTGTCAAAATTTGCAAAAAATGGGTTTGCAGAAAAGTGACCAGATCCCAGCACTGCTTAGCCCAAACTTTTGAAATTTTTACCCGATTTAAAAGTGGAATACCTCTCTGAATTTGTTGTTAAAATATCTATCTAGCTGCATTATTGGTTTATTTTCGAATTTTTGGTCAATATTTTGTAGTTTTTTATGACCCCCGACTTGTTAAAATTTGCAAAAAATGGGTTTGCAGAAAAGTGACCAGATCCCAGCACTGCAAAGCCCAAACCTTTTGAAATTTTTACCCGATTTAAAAGTGAAATACCTCTCTGAATTTGTTATTAAAATATCTATCTAGCTGCATTATTGGTTTATTTTCGAATTTTTGGTCAATATTTTGTAATTTTTTATGACCCCCGACCTGTCAAAATTTGCAAAAAATGGGTTTGCAGAAAAGTGACCAGATCCCAGCACTGCTTAGCCCAAACTTTTGAAATTTTTACCCGATTTAAAAGTGGAATACCTCTCTGAATTTGTTGTTAAAATATCTATCTAGCTGCATTATTGGTTTATTTTCGAATTTTTGGTCAATATTTTGTAATTTTTTATGACCCCCGAACTGTCAAAATTTGCAAAAAATGGGTTTGCAGAAAAGTGACCAGATCCCAGCACTGCTAAGCCCAAACTTTTGAAATTTTTACCCGATTTAAAAGTGGAATACCTCTCCGAATTTGTTATTAAAATATCTATCTAGCTGCATTATTGGTTTATTTTCGAATTTTTGGTCAATATTTTGTAGTTTTTTATGACCCCCGACTTGTTAAAATTTGCAAAAAATGGGTTTGCAGAAAAGTGACCAGATCCCAGCACTGCTAAGCCCAAACTTTTGAAATTTTTACCCGATTTAAAAGTGGAATACCTCTCCGAATTTGTTATTAAAATATCTATCTAGCTGCATTATTGGTTTATTTTCGAATTTTTGGTCAATATTTTGTAATTTTTTATGACCCCCGACCTGTCAAAATTTGCAAAAAATGGGTTTGCAGAAAAGTGACCAGATCCCAGCACTGCTTAGCCCATAACTTTTGAAATTTTTACCCGATTTAAAAGTGGAATACCTCTCTGAATTTGTTGTTAAAATATCTATCTAGCTGCATTATTGGTTTATTTTCGAATTTTTGGTCAATATTTTGTAATTTTTTATGACCCCCGACCTGTCAAAATTTGCAAAAAAATGGGTTTGCAGAAAAGTGACCAGAACCCAGCACTGCTTAGCCCATAACTTTTGAAATTTTTACCCGATTTAAAAGTGGAATACCTCTCTGAATTTGTTATTAAAATATCTATCTAGCTGCATTATTGGTTTATTTTCGAATTTTTGGTCAATATTTTGTCGTTTTTTATGACCCCCGACTTGTTAAAATTTGCAAAAAATGGGTTTGCAGAAAAGTGACCAGATCCCAGCACTGCTTAGCCCAAACTTTTGAAATTTTTACCCGATTTAAAAGTGGAATACCTCTCTTAATTTGTTATTAAAATATCTATCTAGCTGCATTATTGGTTTATTTTCGAATTTTTGGTCAATATTTTTTAATTTTTTATGACCCCCGACCTGTCAAAATTTGCAAAAAATGGGTTTGCAGAAAAGTGACCAGATCCCAGCACTGCTTAGCCCAAACTTTTGAAATTTTTAACCGATTTAAAAGTGGAATACCTCTCTGAATTTGTTGTTAAAATATCTATCTAGCTGCATTATTGGTTTATTTTCGAATTTTTGGTCAATATTTTGTAGTTTTTTATGACCCCCGACCTGTCAAAATTTGCAAAAAATGGGTTTGCAGAAAAGTGACCAGATCCCAGCACTGCTTATCCCATAACTTTTGAAATTTTTACCCGATTTAAAAGTGGAATACCTCTCTGAATTTGTTATTAAAATATCTATCTAGCTGCATTATTGGTTTATTTTCGAATTTTTGGTCAATATTTTGTAATTTTTTATGACCCCCGACCTGTCAAAATTTGCAAAAAATGGGTTTGCAGAAAAGTGACCAGATCCCAGCACTGCTTAGCCCAAACTTTTGAAATTTTTACCCGATTTAAAAGTGAAATACCTCTCTGAATTTGTTGTTAAAATATCTATCTAGCTGCATTATTGGTTTATTTTCGAATTTTTGGTCAATATTTTGTAATTTTTTATGACCCCCGACCTGTCAAAATTTGCAAAAAAATGGGTTTGCAGAAAAGTGACCAGATCCCAGCACTGCTTATCCCATAACTTTTGAAATTTTTACCCGATTTAAAAGTAGAATACCTCACTGAATTTGTTATTAAAATATCTATCTAGCTGCATTATTGGTTTATTTTCGAATTTTTGGTCAATATTTTGTAATTTTTTATGACCCCCGACCTGTCAAAATTTGCAAAAAATGGGTTTGCAGAAAAGTGACCAGATCCCAGCACTGCTTAGCCCAAACTTTTGAAATTTTTACCCGATTTAAAAGTGGAATACCTCTCTGAATTTGTTATTAAAATATCTATCTAGCTGCATTATTGGTTTATTTTCGAATTTTTGGTCAATATTTTGTAATTTTTTATGACCCCCGACCTGTCAAAATTTGCAAAAAATGGGTTTGCAGAAAAGTGACCAGATCCCAGCACTGCTTAGCCCAAACTTTTGAAATTTTTACCCGATTTAAAAGTGGAATACCTCTCTGAATTTGTTATTCGAATATCTATCTAGCTGCATTATTGGTTTATTTTCGAATTTTTGGTCAATATTTTGTCGTTTTTTATGACCCCCGACCTGTCAAAATTTGCAAAAAATGGGTTTGCAGAAAAGTGACCAGATCCCAGCACTGCTTAGCCCATAACTTTTGAAATTTTTACCCGATTTAAAAGTGGAATACCTCTCTGAATTTGTTGTTAAAATATCTATCTAGCTGCATTATTGGTTTATTTTCGAATTTTTGGTCAATATTTTGTAATTTTTTATGACCCCCGACCTGTCAAAATTTGCAAAAAAATGGGTTTGCAGAAAAGTGACCAGAACCCAGCACTGCTTAGCCCATAACTTTTGAAATTTTTACCCGATTTAAAAGTGGAATACCTCTCTGAATTTGTTATTAAAATATCTATCTAGCTGCATTATTGGTTTATTTTCGAATTTTTGGTCAATATTTTGTAATTTTTTATGACCCCCGACCTGTCAAAATTTGCAAAAAAATGGGTTTGCAGAAAAGTGACCAGATCCCAGCACTGCTTATCCCATAACTTTTGAAATTTTTACCCGATTTAAAAGTGGAATACCTCTCTGAATTTGTTATTAAAATATCTATCTAGCTGCATTATTGGTTTATTTTCGAATTTTTGGTCAATATTTTGTAATTTTTTTATGACCCCCGACCTGTCAAAATTTGCAAAAAATGGGTTTGCAGAAAAGTGACCAGATCCCAGCACTGCTTAGCCCAAACTTTTGTAATTTTTACCCGATTTAAAAGTGGAATACCTCTCTGAATTTGTTATTAAAATATCTATCTAGCTGCATTATTGGTTTATTTTCGAATTTTTGGTCAATATTTTGTAATTTTTTATGACCCCCGACCTGTCAAAATTTGCAAAAAATGGGTTTGCAGAAAAGTGACCAGATCCCAGCACTGCTTAGCCCAAACTTTTGAAATTTGTACCCGATTTAAAAGTGGAATACCTCTCTGAATTTGTTGTTAAAATATCTATCTAGCTGCATTATTGTTTTATTTTCGAATTTTTGGTCAATATTTTGTAATTTTTTATGACCCCCGACCTGTCAAAATTTGCAAAAAAATGGGTTTGCAGAAAAGTGACCAGAACCCAGCACTGCTTAGCCCATAACTTTTGAAATTTTTACCCGATTTAAAAGTGGAATACCTCTCTGAATTTGTTATTAAAATATCTATCTAGCTGCATTATTGGTTTATTTTCGAATTTTTGGTCAATATTTTGTCGTTTTTTATGACCCCCGACTTGTTAAAATTTGCAAAAAATGGGTTTGCAGAAAAGTGACCAGATCCCAGCACTGCTTAGCCCAAACTTTTGAAATTTTTACCCGATTTAAAAGTGGAATACCTCTCTGAATTTGTTATTAAAATATCTATCTAGCTGCATTATTGGTTTATTTTCGAATTTTTGGTCAATATTTTGTAATTTTTTATGACCCCCGACCTGTCAAAATTTGCAAAAAAATGGGTTTGCAGAAAAGTGACCAGATCCCAGCACTGCTTATCCCATAACTTTTGAAATTTTTACCCGATTTAAAAGTGGAATACCTCTCTGAATTTGTTATTAAAATATCTATCTAGCTGCATTATTGGTTTATTTTCGAATTTTTGGTCAATATTTTGTAATTTTTTATGACCCCCGACCTGTCAAAATTTGCAAAAAATGGGTTTGCAGAAAAGTGACCAGATCCCAGCACTGCTTAGCCCAAACTTTTGAAATTTTTACCCGATTTAAAAGTGGAATACCTCTCTGAATTTGTTATTAAAATATCTATCTAGCTGCATTATTGGTTTATTTTCGAATTTTTGGTCAATATTTTGTAATTTTTTATGACCCCCGACCTGTCAAAATTTGCAAAAAATGGGTTTGCAGAAAAGTGACCAGATCCCAGCACTGCTTAGCCCAAACTTTTGAAATTTGTACCCGATTTAAAAGTGGAATACCTCTCTGAATTTGTTATTCGAATATCTATCTAGCTGCATTATTGGTTTATTTTCGAATTTTTGGTCAATATTTTGTAGTTTTTTATGACCCCCGACCTGTCAAAATTTGCAAAAAATGGGTTTGCAGAAAAGTGACCAGATCCCAGCACTGCTTAGCCCAAACTTTTGAAATTTTTACCCGATTTAAAAGTGGAATACCTCTCTGAATTTGTTGTTAAAATATCTATCTAGCTGCATTATTGGTTTATTTTCGAATTTTTGGTCAATGTTTCGTCATTTTTTATGACCCCCGACCTGTCAAAATTTGCAAAAAATGGGTTTGCAGAAAAGTGACCAGATCCCAGCACTGCTTAGCCCATAACTTTTGAAATTTTTACCCGATTTAAAAGTGGAATACCTCTCTGAATTTGTTGTTAAAATATCTATCTAGCTGCATTATTGGTTTATTTTCAAATTTTTGGTCAATATTTTGTAATTTTTTATGACCCCCGACCTGTCAAAATTTGCAAAAAAATGGGTTTGCAGAAAAGTGACCAGATCCCAGCACTGCCTATCCCATAACTTTTGAAATTTTTACCCGATTTAAAAGTGGAATGCCTCTCTGAATTTGTTGTTAAAATATCTATCTAGCTGCATTATTGGTTTATTTTCGAATTTTTGGTCAATATTTTGTAATTTTTTATGACCCCCGACCTGTCAAAATTTGCAAAAAATGGGTTTGCAGAAAAGTGACAAGATCCCAGCACTGCTTAGCCCAAACTTTTGAAATTTTTACCCGATTTAAAAGTGGAATACCTCTCTGAATTTGTTGTTATAATATCTATCTAGCTGCATTATTGGTTTATTTTCGAATTTTTGGTCAATATTTTGTAATTTTTTATGACCCCCGACCTGTCAAAATTTGCAAAAAAATGGGTTTGCAGAAAAGTGACCAGATCCCAGCACTGCTTATCCCATAACTTTTGAAATTTTTACCCGATTTAAAAGTGGAATGCCTCTCTGAATTTGTTATTAAAATATCTATCTAGCTACATCATTGGTTTATTTTCGAATTTTTGGTCAATGTTTCGTCATTTTCTATGACCCCAGGCCTGTCAAAATTTGCAAAAAATTAGTTTGCAGAAAAGTGACCTGATCCCAGCACTGCTTAGCCCATAACTTTTGAAATTTTTACCCGATTTAAAAGTGGAATACCTCTCTGAATTTGTTATTCGAATATCTATTTAGCTGCATTATTGGTTTATTTTCGAATTTTTGGTCAATATTTTGTAGTTTTTTATGACCCCCGACCTGTCAAAATTTGCAAAAAATGGGTTTGCAGAAAAGTGACCAGAACCCAGCACTGCTTAGCCCATAACTTTTGAAATTTTTACCCGATTTAAAAGTGGAATACCTCTCTGAATTTGTTATTAAAATATCTATCTAGCTGCATTATTGGTTTATTTTCGAATTTTTGGTCAATGTTTCGTCATTTTTTATGACCCCCGACCTGTCAAAATTTGCAAAAAATGGGTTTGCAGAAAAGTGACCAGATCCCAGCACTGCTTAGCCCAAACTTTTGAAATTTTTACCCGATTTAAAAGTGGAATACCTCTCTGAATTTGTTGTTCGAATATCTATCTAGCTGCATTATTGGTTTATTTTCGAATTTTTGGTCAATATTTTGTAATTTTTTATGACCCCCAACCTGTCAAAATTTGCAAAAAATGGGTTTGCAGAAAAGTGACCAGATCCCAGCACTGCTTCTCCCAAACCTTTTGAAATTTTTACCCGATTTAAAAGTGGAATACCTCTCTGAATTTGTTGTTAAAATATCTATCTAGCTGCATTATTGGTTTATTTTCGAATTTTTGGTCAATGTTTCGTCATTTTTTATGACCCCCGACCTGTCAAAATTTGCAAAAAATGGGTTTGCAGAAAAGTGACAAGATCCCAGCACTGCTTAGCCCAAACTTTTGAAATTTTTACCCGATTTAAAAGTGGAATACCTCTCTGAATTTGGTGTTATAATATCTATCTAGCTGCATTATTGGTTTATTTTCGAATTTTTGGTCAATATTTTGTAATTTTTTATGACCCCCGACCTGTCAAAATTTGCAAAAAAATGGGTTTGCAGAAAAGTGACCAGATCCCAGCACTGCTTATCCCATAACTTTTGAAATTTTTACCCGATTTAAAAGTGGAATGCCTCTCTGAATTTGTTATTAAAATATCTATCTAGCTACATCATTGGTTTATTTTCGAATTTTTGGTCAGTGTTTCGTCATTTTCTATGACCCCAGGCCTGTCAAAATTTGCAAAAAATTAGTTTGCAGAAAAGTGACCTGATCCCAGCACTGCTTAGCCCATAACTTTTGAAATTTTTACCCGATTTAAAAGTGGAATACCTCTCTGAATTTTTTATTCGAATATCTATTTAGCTGCATTATTGGTTTATTTTCGAATTTTTGGTCAATATTTTGTAGTTTTTTATGACCCCCGACCTGTCAAAATTTGCAAAAAATGGGTTTGCAGAAAAGTGACCAGAACCCAGCACTGCTTAGCCCATAACTTTTGAAATTTTTACCCGATTTAAAAGTGGAATACCTCTCTGAATTTGTTATTAAAATATCTATCTAGCTGCATTATTGGTTTATTTTCGAATTTTTGGTCAATGTTTCGTCATTTTTTATGACCCCCGACCTGTCAAAATTTGCAAAAAATGGGTTTGCAGAAAAGTGACCAGATCCCAGCACTGCTTATCCCAAACCTTTTGAAATTTTTACCCGATTTAAAAGTGGAATACCTCTCTGAATTTGCTGTTAAAATATCTGTCTAGCTGCATTATTGGTTTATTTTCGAATTTTTGGTCAATATTTTGTAATTTTTTATGACCCCCGACCTGTCAAAATTTGCAAAAAATGGGTTTGCAGAAAAGTGACAAGATCCCAGCACTGCTTAGCCCAAACTTTTGAAATTTTTACCCGATTTAAAAGTGGAATACCTCTCTGAATTTGTTGTTAAAATATCTATCTAGCTGCATTATTGGTTTATTTTCGAATTTTTGGTCAATATTTTGTAATTTTTTATGACCCCCGACCTGTCAAAATTTGCAAAAAAATGGGTTTGCAGAAAAGTGACCAGATCCCAGCACTGCTTATCCCATAACTTTTGAAATTTTTACCCGATTTAAAAGTGGAATGCCTCTCTGAATTTGTTATTAAAATATCTATCTAGCTACATCATTGGTTTATTTTCGAATTTTTGGTCAATGTTTCGTCATTTTTTATGACCCCCGACCTGTCAAAATTTGCAAAAAATGGGTTTGCAGAAAAGTGACCAGATCCCAGCACTGCTTAGCCCAAACTTTTGAAATTTTTACCCGATTTAAAAGTGGAATACCTCTCTGAATTTGTTATTAAAATATCTATCTAGCTGCATTATTGGTTTATTTTCGAATTTTTGGTCAATATTTTGTAATTTTTTATGACCCCCGACCTGTCAAAATTTGCAAAAAATGGGTTTGCAGAAAAGTGACCAGATCCCAGCACTGCTTAGCCCAAACTTTTGAAATTTTTACCCGATTTAAAAGTGGAATACCTCTCTGAATTTGTTGTTAAAATATCTATCTAGCTGCATTATTGGTTTATTTTCGAATTTTTGGTCAATATTTTGTAATTTTTTATGACCCCCGACCTGTCAAAATTTGCAAAAAAAATGGGTTTGCAGAAAAGTGACCAGATCCCAGCACTGCTTATCCCATAACTTTTGAAATTTTTACCCGATTTAAAAGTGGAATGCCTCTCTGAATTTGTTATTAAAATATCTATCTAGCTACATCATTGGTTTATTTTCGAATTTTTGGTCAATGTTTCGTCATTTTTTATGACCCCCGACCTGTCAAAATTTGCAAAAAATGGGTTTGCAGAAAAGTGACCAGATCCCAGCACTGCTTAGCCCATAACTTTTGAAATTTTTACCCGATTTAAAAGTGGAATACCTCTCTGAATTTGTTATTCGAATATCTATCTAGCTGCATTATTGGTTTATTTTCGAATTTTTGGTCAATATTTTTTAATTTTTTATGACCCCCGACCTGTCAAAATTTGCAAAAAAATGGGTTTGCAGAAAAGTGACCAGATCCCAGCACTGCTTATCCCATAACTTTTGAAATTTTTACCCGATTTAAAAGTGGAATGCCTCTCTGAATTTGTTATTAAAATATCTATTTAGCTACATCATTGGTTTATTTTCGAATTTTTGGTCAATGTTTCGTCATTTTTTATGACCCCCGACCTGTCAAAATTTGCAAAAAATGGGTTTGCAGAAAAGTGACCAGATCCCAGCACTGCTTAGCCCAAACTTTTGAAATTTTTACCCGATTTAAAAGTGGAATACCTCTCTGAATTTGTTATTCGAATATCTATCTAGCTGCATTATTGGTTTATTTTCGAATTTTTGGTCAATATTTTGTAGTTTTTTATGACCCCCGACCTGTCAAAATTTGCAAAAAATGGGTTTGCAGAAAAGTGACCAGATCCCAGCACTGCTTAGCCCAAACTTTTGAAATTTTTACCCGATTTAAAAGTGGAATGCCTCTCTGAATTTGTTATTAAAATATCTATTTAGCTACATCATTGGTTTATTTTCGAATTTTTGGTCAATGTTTCGTCATTTTTTATGACCCCCGACCTGTCAAAATTTGCAAAAAATGGGTTTGCAGAAAAGTGACCAGATCCCAGCACTGCTTAGCCCAAACTTTTGAAATTTTTACCCGATTTAAAAGTGGAATACCTCTCTGAATTTGTTATTCGAATATCTATCTAGCTGCATTATTGGTTTATTTTCGAATTTTTGGTCAATATTTTGTAGTTTTTTATGACCCCCGACCTGTCAAAATTTGCAAAAAATGGGTTTGCAGAAAAGTGACCAGATCCCAGCACTGCTTAGCCCAAACTTTTGAAATTTTTACCCGATTTAAAAGTGGAATACCTCTCTGAATTTGTTGTTAAAATATCTATCTAGCTGCATTATTGGTTTATTTTCGAATTTTTGGTCAATATTTTGTAGTTTTTTATGACCCCCGACCTGTCAAAATTTGCAAAAAATGGGTTTGCAGAAAAGTGACCAGATCCCAGCACTTCTTAGCCCATAACTTTGAAATTTTTACCCGATTTAAAAGTGGAATACCTCTCTGACTTTGATATTAGAATATCTATCTAGCTGCATTATTGGATTATTTCGAATTTTTGGTCAATATTTTGTAATTTTTTATGACCCCCGACCTGTCAAAATTTGCAAAAAAATGGATTTGCAGAAAAGTGACCAGATCCCAGCACTGCTTAGCCCATAACTTTTGAAATTTTTACCCGATTTAAAAGTGGAATACCTCTCTGAATTTGTTATTCGAATATCTATCTAGCTGCATTATTGGTTTATTTTCGAATTTTTGGTCAATATTTTTTAATTTTTTATGACCCCCGACCTGTCAAAATTTGCAAAAAATGGGTCTGCAGAAAAGTGACCAGATCCCAGCACTGCTTAGCCCATAACTTTTGAAATTTTTACCCGATTTAAAAGTGGAATACCTCTCTGAATTTGTTGTTAAAATATCTATCTAGCTGCATTATTTGTTTATTTTCGAATTTTTGGTCAATATTTTGTAGTTTTTTATGACCCCCGACCTGTCAAAATTTGCAAAAAATGGGTTTGCAGAAAAGTGACCAGATCCCAGCACTTCTTAGCCCATAACTTTGAAATTTTTACCCGATTTAAAAGTGGAATACCTCTCTGACTTTGATATTAGAATATCTATCTAGCTGCATTATTGGATTATTTCGAATTTTTGGTCAATATTTTGTAATTTTTTATGACCCCCGACCTGTCAAAATTTGCAAAAAAATGGATTTGCAGAAAAGTGACCAGATCCCAGCACTGCTTAGCCCATAACTTTTGAAATTTTTACCCGATTTAAAAGTGGAATACCTCTCTGAATTTGTTATTCGAATATCTATCTAGCTGCATTATTGGTTTATTTTCGAATTTTTGGTCAATATTTTGTAATTTTTTATGACCCCCCGACCTGTCAAAATTTGCAAAAAAATGGGCTTGCAGAAAAGTGACCAGATCCCAGCACTGCTTATCCCATAACTTTTGAAATTTTTACCCGATTTAAAAGTGGAATGCCTCTCTGAATTTGTTATTAAAATATCTATCTAGCTACATCATTGGTTTATTTTCGAATTTTTGGTCAATGTTTTGTAATTTTTTATGACCCCCGACCTGTCAAAATTTGCAAAAAATGGGTTTGCAGAAAAGTGACCAGATCCCAGCACTGCTTAGCCCAAACTTTTGAAATTTTTACCCGATTTAAAAGTGGAATACCTTTCTGAATTTGTTGTTAAAATATCTATCTAGCTGCATTATTGGTTTATTTTCGAATTTTTGGTCAATATTTTGTAGTTTTTTATGACCCCCGACTTGTTAAAATTTGCAAAAAATGGGTTTGCAGAAAAGTGACCAGATCCCAGCACTGCTTAGCCCATAACTTTTGAAATTTTTACCCGATTTAAAAGTGGAATACCTCTCTGAATTTGTTATTCGAATATCTATCTAGCTGCATTATTGGTTTATTTTCGAATTTTTGGTCAATATTTTGTAATTTTTTATGACCCCCGACCTGTCAAAATTTGCAAAAAAAATGGGTTTGCAGAAAAGTGACCAGAACCCAGCACTGCTTATCCCATAACTTTTGAAATTTTTACCCGATTTAAAAGTGGAATACCTCTCTGAATTTGTTATTAAAATATCTATCTAGCTGCATTATTGGTTTATTTTCGAATTTTTTGTCAATATTTTGTAGTTTTTTATGACCCCCGACTTGTTAAAATTTGCAAAAAATGGGTTTGCAGAAAAGTGACCAGATCCCAGCACTGCTTATCCCAAACCTTTTGAAATTTTTACCCGATTTAAAAGTGGAATACCTCTCTGAATTTGTTGTTAAAATATCTATCTAGCTGCATTATTGGTTTATTTTCGAATTTTTGGTCAATATTTTGTAATTTTTTATGACCCCCGACCTGTCAAAATTTGCAAAAAATGGGTTTGCAGAAAAGTGACCAGATCCCAGCACTGCTTAGCCCAAACTTTTGAAATTTTTACCCGATTTAAAAGTGGAATACCTCTCTGAATTTGTTGTTAAAATATCTATCTAGCTGCATTATTGGTTTATTTTCGAATTTTTGGTCCATATTTTGTAATTTTTTATGACCCCCGACCTGTCAAAATTTGCAAAAAATGGGTTTGCAGAAAAGTGACAAGATCCCAGCACTGCTTAGCCCAAACTTTTGAAATTTTTACCCGATTTAAAAGTGGAATACCTCTCTGAATTTGTTATTCGAATATCTATCTAGCTGCATTATTGGTTTATTTTCGAATTTTTGGTCAATATTTTGTAGTTTTTTATGACCCCCGACCTGTCAAAATTTGCAAAAAATGGGTTTGCAGAAAAGTGACCAGATCCCAGCACTTCTTAGCCCATCACTTTGAAATTTTTACCCGATTTAAAAGTGGAATACCTCTCTGACTTTGATATTAGAATATCTATCTAGCTGCATTATTGGATTATTTCGAATTTTTGGTCAATATTTTGTAATTTTTTATGACCCCCGACCTGTCAAAATTTGCAAAAAAATGGATTTGCAGAAAAGTGACCAGATCCCAGCACTGCTTAGCCCATAACTTTTGAAATTTTTACCCGATTTAAAAGTGGAATACCTCTCTGAATTTGCTATTAAAATATCCATCTAGCTGCATTATTGGTTTATTTTCGAATTTTTGGTTGATATTTTGTAATTTTTTATGACCCCCGACCTGTCAAAATTTGCAAAAAATGGGTTTGCAGAAAAGTGACCAGATCCCAGCACTGCTTAGCCCATAACTTTTGAAATTTTTACCCGATTTAAAAGTGGAATACCTCTCTGAATTTGTTGTTAAAATATCTATCTAGCTGCATTATTGGTTTATTTTCGAATTTTTGGTCAATATTTTTTAATTTTTTATGACCCCCGACCTGTCAAAATTTGCAAAAAATGGGTTTGCAGAAAAGTGACAAGATCCCAGCACTGCTTAGCCCAAACTTTTGAAATTTTTACCCGATTTAAAAGTGGAATACCTCTCTGAATTTGTTATTTGAATATCTATCTAGCTGCATTATTGGTTTATTTTCGAATTTTTGGTCAATATTTTGTAATTTTTTATGACCCCCGACCTGTCAAAATTTGCAAAAAATGGGTTTCCAGAAAAGTGACCAGATCCCAGCACTGCTTATCCCAAACCTTTTGAAATTTTTACCCGATTTAAAAGTGGAATGCCTCTCTGAATTTGTTATTAAAATATCTATCTAGCTACATCATTGGTTTATTTTCGAATTTTTGGTCAATGTTTTGTAATTTTTTATGACCCCCGACCTGTCAAAATTTGCAAAAAATGGGTTTGCAGAAAAGTGACCAGATCCCAGCACTGCTTAGCCCAAACTTTTGTAATTTGTACCCGATTTAAAAGTGGAATACCTTTCTGAATTTGTTGTTAAAATATCTATCTAGCTGCATTATTGGTTTATTTTCGAATTTTTGGTCAATATTTTGTAGTTTTTTATGACCCCCGACTTGTTAAAATTTGCAAAAAATGGGTTTGCAGAAAAGTGACCAGATCCCAGCACTGCTTAGCCCATAACTTTTGAAATTTTTACCCGATTTAAAAGTGGAATACCTCTCTGAATTTGTTATTCGAATATCTATCTAGCTGCATTATTGGTTTATTTTCGAATTTTTGGTCAATATTTTGTAATTTTTTATGACCCCCGACCTGTCAAAATTTGCAAAAAAATGGGTTTGCAGAAAAGTGACCAGAACCCAGCACTGCTTAGCCCATAACTTTTGAAATTTTTACCCGATTTAAAAGTGGAATACCTCTCTGAATTTGTTATTAAAATATCTATCTAGCTGCATTATTGGTTTATTTTCGAATTTTTGGTCAATATTTTGTAGTTTTTTATGACCCCCGACTTGTTAAAATTTGCAAAAAATGGGTTTGCAGAAAAGTGACCAGATCCCAGCACTGCTTATCCCAAACCTTTTGAAATTTTTACCCGATTTAAAAGTGGAATACCTCTCTGAATTTGTTGTTAAAATATCTATCTAGCTGCATTATTGGTTTATTTTCGAATTTTTGGTCAATATTTTGTAATTTTTTATGACCCCCGACCTGTCAAAATTTGCAAAAAATGGGTTTGCAGAAAAGTGACCAGATCCCAGCACTTCTTAGCCCAAACTTTTGAAATTTTTACCCGATTTAAAAGTGGAATACCTCTCTGAATTTGTTGTTAAAATATCTATCTAGCTGCATTATTGGTTTATTTTCGAATTTTTGGTCCATATTTTGTAATTTTTTATGACCCCCGACCTGTCAAAATTTGCAAAAAATGGGTTTGCAGAAAAGTGACAAGATCCCAGCACTGCTTAGCCCAAACTTTTGAAATTTTTACCCGATTTAAAAGTGGAATACCTCTCTGAATTTGTTATTCGAATATCTATCTAGCTGCATTATTGGTTTATTTTCGAATTTTTGGTCAATATTTTGTAGTTTTTTATGACCCCCGACCTGTCAAAATTTGCAAAAAATGGGTTTGCAGAAAAGTGACCAGATCCCAGCACTTCTTAGCCCATCACTTTGAAATTTTTACCCGATTTAAAAGTGGAATACCTCTCTGACTTTGATATTAGAATATCTATCTAACTGCATTATTGGATTATTTCGAATTTTTGGTCAATATTTTGTAATTTTTTATGACCCCCGACCTGTCAAAATTTGCAAAAAAATGGATTTGCAGAAAAGTGACCAGATCCCAGCACTGCTTAGCCCATAACTTTTGAAATTTTTACCCGATTTAAAAGTGGAATACCTCTCTGAATTTGTTATTCGAATATCTATCTAGCTGCATTATTGGTTTATTTTCGAATTTTTGGTCAATATTTCGTAATTTTTTATGACCCCCGACCTGTCAAAATTTGCAAAAAAAGGGGTTTGCAGAAAAGTGACCAGAACCCAGCACTGCTTAGCCCATAACTTTTGAAATTTTTACCCGATTTAAAAGTGGAATACCTCTCTGAATTTGTTATTCGAATATCTATCTAGCTGCATTATTGGTTTATTTTCGAATTTT
Source organism: Drosophila ficusphila (assembly GCF_018152265.1). Lineage (NCBI taxonomy): Eukaryota > Metazoa > Arthropoda > Insecta > Diptera > Drosophilidae > Drosophila > Drosophila ficusphila. The sequence continues at coordinate 185,098 of NW_025064559.1, forward strand.
TGGTTGATATTTTGTAATTTTTTATGACCCCCGACCTGTCAAAATTTGCAAAAAATGGGTTTGCAGAAAAGTGACCAGATCCCAGCACTGCTTAGCCCATAAGTTTTGAAATTTTTACCCGATTTAAAAGTGGAATACCTCTCTGAATTTGTTGTTAAAATATCTATCTAGCTGCATTATTGGTTTATTTTCGAATTTTTGGTCAATATTTTTTAATTTTTTATGACCCCCGACCTGTCAAAATTTGCAAAAAATGGGTTTGCAGAAAAGTGACAAGATCCCAGCACTGCTTAGCCCAAACTTTTGAAATTTTTACCCGATTTAAAAGTGGAATAACTCTCTGAATTTGTTATTTGAATATCTATCTAGCTGCATTATTGGTTTATTTTCGAATTTTTGGTCAATATTTTGTAATTTTTTATGACCCCCGACCTGTCAAAATTTGCAAAAAAATGGGCTTGCAGAAAAGTGACCAGATCCCAGCACTGCTTATCCCATAACTTTTGAAATTTTTACCCGATTTAAAAGTGGAATGCCTCTCTGAATTTGTTATTAAAATATCTATCTAGCTACATCATTGGTTTATTTTCGAATTTTTGGTCAATGTTTTGTAATTTTTTATGACCCCCGACCTGTCAAAATTTGCAAAAAATGGGTTTGCAGAAAAGTGACCAGATCCCAGCACTGCTTAGCCCAAACTTTTGAAATTTTTACCCGATTTAAAAGTGGAATACCTTTCTGAATTTGTTGTTAAAATATCTATCTAGCTGCATTATTGGTTTATTTTCGAATTTTTGGTCAATATTTTGTAGTTTTTTATGACCCCCGACTTGTTAAAATTTGCAAAAAATGGGTTTGCAGAAAAGTGACCAGATCCCAGCACTGCTTAGCCCATAACTTTTGAAATTTTTACCCGATTTAAAAGTGGAATACCTCTCTGAATTTGTTATTCGAATATCTATCTAGCTGCATTATTGGTTTATTTTCGAATTTTTGGTCAATATTTTGTAATTTTTTATGACCCCCGACCTGTCAAAATTTGCAAAAAAATGGGTTTGCAGAAAAGTGACCAGATCCCAGCACTGCTAAGCCCAAACTTTTGAAATTTTTACCCGATTTAAAAGTGGAATACCTCTCTGAATTTGTTATTAAAATATCTATCTAGCTGCATTATTGGTTTATTTTCGAATTTTTGGTCAATATTTTGTAATTTTTTATGACCCCCGACCTGTCAAAATTTGCAAAAAAATGGGTTTGCAGAAAAGTGACCAGATCCCAGCACTGCTTATCCCATAACTTTTGAAATTTTTACCCGATTTAAAAGTGGAATGCCTCTCTGAATTTGTTATTAAAATATCTATCTAGATACATCATTGGTTTATTTTCGAATTTTTGGTCAATGTTTCGTCATTTTGTATGACCCCCGACCTGTCAAAATTTGCAAAAAATGGGTTTGCAGAAAAGTGACCAGTTCCCAGCACTGCTAAGCCCAAACTTTTGAAATTTTTACCCGATTTAAAAGTGGAATACCTCTCTGAATTTGTTATTAAAAGATCTATCTAGCTGCATTATTGGTTTATTTTCGAATTTTTGGTCAATATTTTGTAATTTTTTATGACCCCCGACCTGTCAAAATTTGCAAAAAAATGGGTTTGCAGAAAAGTGACCAGAACCCAGCACTGCTTAGCCCATAACTTTTGAAATTTTTACCCGATTTAAAAGTGGAATACCTCTCTGAATTTGTTATTAAAATATCTATTTAGCTGCATTTTTGGTTTATTTTCGAATTTTTGGTCAATATTTTTTAATTTTTTATGACCCCCGACCTGTCAAAATTTGCAAAAAATGGGTTTGCAGAAAAGTGACCAGATCCCAGCGCTGCTTAGCCCAAACTTTTGAAATTTTTACCCGATTTAAAAGTGGAATACCTCTCTGAATTTGTTGTTAAAATATCTATCTAGCTGCATTATTGGTTTATTTTCGAATTTTTGGTCAATATTTTTTAATTTTTTATGACCCCCGACCTGTCAAAATTTGCAAAAAAAAATGGGTTTGCAGAAAAGTGACCAGATCCCAGCACTGCTTATCCCATAACTTTTGAAATTTTTACCCGATTTAAAAGTGGAATGCCTCTCTGAATTTGTTATTAAAATATCTATCTAGCTACATCATTGGTTTATTTTCGAATTTTTGGTCAATGTTTCGTCATTTTTTATGACCCCCGACCTGTCAAAATTTGCAAAAAATGGGTTTGCAGAAAAGTGACCAGATCCCAGCACTGCTTAGCCCAAACTTTTGAAATTTTTACCCGATTTAAAAGTGGAATACCTCTCTGAATTTGTTATTAGAATATCTATCTAGCTGCATTATTGGTTTATTTTCGAATTTTTGGTCAATATTTTGTAATTTTTTATGACCCCCGACCTGTCAAAATTTGCAAAAAATGGGTTTGCAGAAAAGTGACAAGATCCCAGCACTGCTTAGCCCATAACTTTTGAAATTTTTACCCGATTTAAAAGTGGAATACCTCTCTGAATTTGTTGTTAAAATATCTATCTAGCTGCATTATTGGTTTATTTTCGAATTTTTGGTCAATATTTTTTAATTTTTTATGACCCCTACCTGTCAAAATTTGCAAAAAAATGGGTTTGCAGAAAAGTGACCAGATCCCAGCACTGCTTAGCCCATAACTTTTGAAATTTTTACCCGATTTAAAAGTGGAATGTCTCTCTGAATTTGTTATTAAAATATCTATCAAGCTACATCATTGGTTTATTTTCGAATTTTTGGTCAATGTTTCGTAATTTTTTATGACCCCCGACCTGTCAAAATTTGCAAAAAATGGGTTTGCAGAAAAGTGACCAGATCCCAGCACTGCTTAGCCCATAACTTTTGAAATTTTTACCCGATTTAAAAGTGGAATACCTCTCTGAATTTGTTATTCGAATATCTATCTAGCTGCATTATTGGTTTATTTTCGAATTTTTGGTCAATATTTTGTAATTTTTTATGACCCCCGACCTGTCAAAATTTGCAAAAAAATGGGCTTGCAGAAAAGTGACCAGATCCCAGCACTGCTTATCCCATAACTTTTGAAATTTTTACCCGATTTAAAAGTGGAATGCCTCTCTGAATTTGTTATTAAAATATCTATCTAGCTACATCATTGGTTTATTTTCGAATTTTTGGTCAATGTTTTGTAATTTTTTATGACCCCCGACCTGTCAAAATTTGCAAAAAATGGGTTTGCAGAAAAGTGACCAGATCCCAGCACTGCTTAGCCCAAACTTTTGAAATTTTTACCCGATTTAAAAGTGGAATACCTTTCTGAATTTGTTGTTAAAATATCTATCTAGCTGCATTATTGGTTTATTTTCGAATTTTTGGTCAATATTTTGTAGTTTTTTATGACCCCCGACTTGTTAAAATTTGCAAAAAATGGGTTTGCAGAAAAGTGACCAGATCCCAGCACTGCTTAGCCCATAACTTTTGAAATTTTTACCCGATTTAAAAGTGGAATACCTCTCTGAATTTGTTATTCGAATATCTATCTAGCTGCATTATTGGTTTATTTTCGAATTTTTGGTCAATATTTTGTAGTTTTTTATGACCCCCGACCTGTCAAAATTTGCAAAAAATGGGTTTGCAGAAAAGTGACCAGATCCCAGCACTGCTTAGCCCAAACTTTTGAAATTTTTACCCGATTTAAAAGTGGAATACCTCTCTGAATTTGTTGTTAAAATATCTATCTAGCTGCATTATTGGTTTATTTTCGAATTTTTGGTCAATATTTTGTAATTTTTTATGACCCCCGACCTGTCAAAATTTGCAAAAAATGGGTTTGCAGAAAAGTGACCAGATCCCAGCGCTGCTTAGCCCAAACTTTTGAAATTTTTACCCGATTTAAAAGTGGAATACCTCTCTGAATTTGTTGTTAAAATATCTATCTAGCTGCATTATTGGTTTATTTTCGAATTTTTGGTCAATATTTTGTAGTTTTTTATGACCCCCGACCTGTCAAAATTTGCAAAAAATGGGTTTGCAGAAAAGTGACCAGATCCCAGCACTGCTTAGCCCAAACTTTTGAAATTTTTACCCGATTTAAAAGTGGAATACCTCTCTGAATTTGTTGTTAAAATATCTATCTAGCTGCATTATTGGTTTATTTTCGAATTTTTGGTCAATATTTTGTAGTTTTTTATGACCCCCGACCTGTCAAAATTTGCAAAAAATGGGTTTGCAGAAAAGTGACCAGATCCCAGCACTGCTTAGCCCAAACTTTTGAAATTTTTACCCGATTTAAAAGTGGAATACCTCTCTGAATTTGTTGTTAAAATATCTATCTAGCTGCATTATTGGTTTATTTTCGAATTTTTGGTCAATATTTTGTAATTTTTTATGACCCCCGACCTGTCAAAATTTGCAAAAAATGGGTTTGCAGAAAAGTGACCAGAACCCAGCACTGCTTAGCCCATAACTTTTGAAATTTTTACGCGATTTAAAAGTGAATTTGTTATTCGAATATCTATCTAGCTGCATTATTGGTTTATTTTCGAATTTTTGGTCAATGTTTCGTCATTTTTTATGACCCCCGACCTGTCAAAATTTGCAAAAAATGGGTTTGCAGAAAAGTGACCAGATCCCAGCACTGCTTAGCCCAAACTTTTGAAATTTTTACCCGATTTAAAAGTGGAATAACTCTCTGAATTTGTTATTTGAATATCTATCTAGCTGCATTATTGGTTTATTTTCGAATTTTTGGTCAATATTTTGTAATTTTTTATGACCCCCGACCTGTCAAAATTTGCAAAAAAATGGGCTTGCAGAAAAGTGACCAGATCCCAGCACTGCTTAGCCCAAACTTTTGAAATTTTTACCCGATTTAAAAGTGGAATGCCACTCTGAATTTGTTATTAAAATATCTATCTAGCTACATCATTGGTTTATTTTCGAATTTTTGGTCAATATTTTGTAGTTTTTTATGACCCCCGACCTGTCAAAATTTGCAAAAAATGGGTTTGCAGAAAAGTGACCAGATCCCAGCACTGCTTAGCCCAAACTTTTGAAATTTTTACCCGATTTAAAAGTGGAATACCTCTCTGAATTGTTGTTAAAATATCTATCTAGCTGCATTATTGGTTTATTTTCGAATTTTTGGTCAATATTTTGTAGTTTTTTATGACCCCCGACCTGTCAAAATTTGCAAAAAATGGGTTTGCAGAAAAGTGACCAGATCCCAGCACTGCTTAGCCCAAACTTTTGAAATTTTTACCCGATTTAAAAGTGGAATACCTCTCTGAATTTGTTATTCGAATATCTATCTAGCTGCATTATTGGTTTATTTTCGAATTTTTGGTCAATATTTTGTAATTTTTTATGACCCCCGACCTGTCAAAATTTGCAAAAAATGGGTTTGCAGAAAAGTGACCAGAACCCAGCACTGCTTAGCCCATAACTTTTGAAATTTTTACCCGATTTAAAAGTGGAATACCTCTCTGAATTTGTTATTAAAATATCTATCTAGCTGCATTATTGGTTTATTTTCGAATTTTTGGTCAATATTTTGTAGTTTTTTATGACCCCCGACCTGTCAAAATTTGCAAAAAATGGGTTTGCAGAAAAGTGACAAGATCCCAGCACTGCTTAGCCCAAACTTTTGAAATTTTTACTCGATTTAAAAGTGGAATACCTCTCTGAATTTGTTGTTAAAATATCTATCTAGCTGCATTATTGGTTTATTTTCGAATTTTTGGTCAATATTTTGTAATTTTTTATGACCCCCGACCTGTCAAAATTTGCAAAAAAAAATGGGTTTGCAGAAAAGTGACCAGATCCCAGCACTGCTTAGCCCATAACTTTTGAAATTTTTACGCGATTTAAAAGTGAATTTGTTATTCGAATATCTATCTAGCTGCATTATTGGTTTATTTTCGAATTTTTGGTCAATGTTTCGTCATTTTTTATGACCCCCGACCTGTCAAAATTTGCAAAAAATGGGTTTGCAGAAAAGTGACCAGAACCCAGCACTGCTTAGCCCATAACTTTTGAAATTTTTACGCGATTTAAAAGTGAATTTGTTATTTGAATATCTATCTAGCTGCATTATTGGTTTATTTTCGAATTTTTGGTCAATATTTTGTAATTTTTTATGACCCCCGACCTGTCAAAATTTGCAAAAAATGGGTTTGCAGAAAAGTGACCAGAACCCAGCACTGCTTATCCCAAACCTTTTGAAATTTTTACCCGATTTAAAAGTGGAATACCTCTCTGAATTTGTTATTAAAATATCTATCTAGCTGCATTATTGGTTTATTTTCGAATTTTTGGTCAATATTTTGTAGTTTTTTATGACCTCCGACCTGTCAAAATTTGCAAAAAATGGGTTTGCAGAAAAGTGACCAGATCCCAGCACTGCATAGCCCATAACTTTTGAAATTTTTACCCGATTTAAAAGTGGAATACCTCTCTGAATTTGTTGTTAAAATATCTATCTAGCTGCATTATTTAATTTAATTTTTTATGACCTCCGACCTGTCAAAATTTGCAAAAAATGGGTTTGCAGAAAAGTGACCAGATCCCAGCACTGCATAGCCCATAACTTTTGAAATTTTTGGTTTATTTTCGAATTTTTGGTCAATATTTTGTAATTTTTTATGACCCCCAACCTGTCAAAATTTGCAAAAAATGGGTTTGCAGAAAAGTGACAAGATCCCAGCACTGCTTAGCCCAAACTTTTGAAATTTTTACCCGATTTAAAAGTGGAATACCTCTCTGAATTTGTTGTTAAAATATCTATCTAGCTGCATTATTGGTTTATTTTCGAATTTTTGGTCAATATTTTGTAGTTTTTTATTACCCCCGACCTGTCAAAATTTGCAAAAAATTGGGTTTGCAGAAAAGTGACCAGATCCCAGCACTGCTTAGCCCAAACTTTTGAAATTTTTACCCGATTTAAAAGTGGAATACCTCTCTGAATTTGTTGTTAAAATATCTATCTAGCTGCATTATTGGTTTATTTTCGAATTTTTGGTCAATATTTTGTAGTTTTTTATTACCCCCGACCTGTCAAAATTTGCAAAAAATGGGTTTGCAGAAAAGTGACCAGAACCCAGCACTGCTTAGCCCAAACTTTTGAAATTTTTACCCGATTTAAAAGTGGAATACCTCTCTGAATTTGTTGTTAAAATATCTATCTAGCTGCATTATTGGTTTATTTTCGAATTTTTGGTCAATATTTTGTAATTTTTTATGACCCCCGACCTGTCAAAATTTGCAAAAAATGGGTTTGCAGAAAAGTGACCAGATCCCAGCACTGCTTATCCCATAACTTTTGAAATTTTTACCCGATTTAAAAGTGGAATGCCTCTCTGAATTTGTTATTAAAATATCTATCTAGCTACATCATTGGTTTATTTTCGAATTTTTGGTCAATGTTTCGTCATTTTTTATGACCCCCGACCTGTCAAAATTTGCAAAAAATGGGTTTGCAGAAAAGTGACCAGATCCCAGCACTGCTTAGCCCAAACTTTTGAAATTTTTACCCGATTTAAAAGTGGAATACCTTTCTGAATTTGTTATTAAAATATCTATCTAGCTGCATTATTGGTTTATTTTCGAATTTTTGGTCAATATTTTGTAATTTTTTATGACCCCCGACCTGTCAAAATTTGCAAAAAATGGGTTTCCAGAAAAGTGACCAGATCCCAGCACTGCTTAGCCCAAACTTTTGAAATTTTTACCCGATTTAAAAGTGGAATGCCACTCTGAATTTGTTATTAAAATATCTATCTAGCTACATCATTGGTTTATTTTCGAGTTTTTGGTCAATGTTTCGTCATTTTTTATGACCCCCGACCTGTCAAAATTTGCAAAAAAATGGGTTTGCAGAAAAGTGACCAGATCCCAGCACTGCTTAGCCCATAACTTTTGAAATTTTTACCCGATTTAAAAGTGGAATACCTCTCTGAATTTGTTATTCGAATATCTATCTAGCTGCATTATTGGTTTATTTTCGAATTTTTGGTCAATATTTTGTAGTTTTTTATTACCCCCGACCTGTCAAAATTTGCAAAAAATGGGTTTGCAGAAAAGTGACCAGAACCCAGCACTGCTTAGCCCAAACTTTTGAAATTTTTACCCGATTTAAAAGTGGAATACCTCTCTGAATTTGTTGTTAAAATATCTATCTAGCTGCATTATTGGTTTATTTTCGAATTTTTGGTCAATATTTTGTAATTTTTTATGACCCCCGACCTGTCAAAATTTGCAAAAAATGGGTTTGCAGAAAAGTGACCAGATCCCAGCACTGCTTATCCCATAACTTTTGAAATTTTATCTATCTAGCTACATCATTGGTTTATTTTCGAATTTTTGGTCAATGTTTCGTCATTTTTTATGACCCCCGACCTGTCAAAATTTGCAAAAAATGGGTTTGCAGAAAAGTGACCAGATCCCAGCACTGCTTAGCCCAAACTTTTGAAATTTTTACCCGATTTAAAAGTGGAATACCTTTCTGAATTTGTTATTAAAATATCTATCTAGCTGCATTATTGGTTTATTTTCGAATTTTTGGTCAATATTTTGTAATTTTTTATGACCCCCGACCTGTCAAAATTTGCAAAAAATGGGTTTCCAGAAAAGTGACCAGATCCCAGCACTGCTTAGCCCAAACTTTTGAAATTTTTACCCGATTTAAAAGTGGAATGCCACTCTGAATTTGTTATTAAAATATCTATCTAGCTACATCATTGGTTTATTTTCGAGTTTTTGGTCAATGTTTCGTCATTTTTTATGACCCCCGACCTGTCAAAATTTGCAAAAAAATGGGTTTGCAGAAAAGTGACCAGATCCCAGCACTGCTTAGCCCATAACTTTTGAAATTTTTACCCGATTTAAAAGTGGAATACCTCTCTGAATTTGTTATTCGAATATCTATCTAGCTGCATTATTGGTTTATTTTCGAATTTTTGGTCAATATTTTGTAGTTTTTTATGACCCCCGACCTGTCAAAATTTGCAAAAAATGGGTTTGCAGAAAAGTGACCAGATCCCAGCACTGCTTAGCCCAAACTTTTGAAATTTTTACCCGATTTAAAAGTGGAATACCTCTCTGAATTTGTTATTAAAATATCTATTTAGCTGCATTATTGGTTTATTTTCGAATTTTTGGTCAATATTTTTTAATTTTTTATGACCCCCGACCTGTCAAAATTTGCAAAAAACGGGTTTGCAGAAAAGTGACCAGATCCCAGCTGCTTAGCCCAAACTTTTGAAATTTTTACCCGATTTAAAAGTGGAATACCTCTCTGAATTTGTTGTTAAAATATCTATCTAGCTGCATTATTGGTTTATTTTCGAATTTTTGGTCAATATTTTGTAGTTTTTTATGACCCCCGACCTGTCAAAATTTGCAAAAAATGGGTTTGCAGAAAAGTGACCAGATCCCAGCACTGCTTAGCCCAAACTTTTGAAATTTTTACCCGATTTAAAAGTGGAATACCTCTCTGAATTTGTTGTTAAAATATCTATCTAGCTGCATTATTGGTTTATTTTCGAATTTTTTGGTCAATATTTTTTAATTTTTTATGACCCCCGACCTGTCAAAATTTGCAAAAAAATGGGTTTGCAGAAAAGTGACCAGATCCCAGCACTGCTTATCCCAAAACTTTTGAAATTTTTACCCGATTTAAAAGTGGAATGCCTCTCTGAATTTGTTGTTAAAATATCTATCTAGCTGCATTATTGGTTTATTTTCGAATTTTTGGTCAATATTTTTTAATTTTTTATGACCCCCGACCTGTCAAAATTTGCAAAAAATGGGTTTGCAGAAAAGTGACCAGATCCCAGCACTGCTTAGCCCATAACTTTTGAAATTTTTACCCGATTTAAAAGTGGAATACCTCTCTGAATTTGTTGTTAAAATATCTATCTAGCTGCATTATTGGTTTATTTTCGAATTTTTGGTCAATATTTTGTAATTTTTTATGACCCCCGACCTGTCAAAATTTGCAAAAAATGGGTTTGCAGAAAAGTGACCAGATCCCAGCACTGCTTAGCCCAAACTTTTGAAATTTTTACCCGATTTAAAAGTGGAATACCTCTCTGAATTTGCTATTAAAATATCTATCTAGCTGCATTATTGGTTTATTTTCGAATTTTTGGTCAATATTTTGTAATTTTTTATGACCCCCGACCTGTCAAAATTTGCAAAAAATGGGTTTGCAGAAAAGTGACCAGATCCCAGCACTGCTTAGCCCAAACTTTTGAAATTTTTACCCGATTTAAAAGTGGAATACCTCTCTGAATTTGTTGTTAAAATATCTATCTAGCTGCATTATTGGTTTATTTTCGAATTTTTGGTCAATATTTTTTAATTTTTTATGACCCCCGACCTGTCAAAATTTGCAAAAAAATGGGTTTGCAGAAAAGTGACCAGATCCCAGCACTGCTTATCCCAAAACTTTTGAAATTTTTACCCGATTTAAAAGTGGAATGCCTCTCTGAATTTGTTATTAAAATATCTATCTAGCTACATCATTGGTTTATTTTCGAATTTTTGGTCAATGTTTCGTCATTTTTTATGACCCCCGACCTGTCAAAATTTGCAAAAAATGGGTTTGCAGAAAAGTGACCAGATCCCAGCACTGCTTAGCCCATAACTTTTGAAATTTTTACCCGATTTAAAAGTGGAATACCTCTCTGAATTTGTTATTCGAATATCTATCTAGCTGCATTATTGGTTTATTTTCGAATTTTTGGTCAATATTTTGTAGTTTTTTATGACCCCCGACCTGTCAAAATTTGCAAAAAATGGGTTTGCAGAAAAGTGACCAGATCCCAGCACTGCTTAGCCCAAACTTTTGAAATTTTTACCCGATTTAAAAGTGGAATACCTCTCTGAATTTGTTGTTAAAATATCTATCTAGCTGCATTATTGGTTTATTTTCGAATTTTTGGTCAATATTTTGTAGTTTTTTATTACCCCCGACCTGTCAAAATTTGCAAAAAATGGGTTTGCAGAAAAGTGACCAGATCCCAGCACTGCTTAGCCCAAACTTTTGAAATTTTTACCCGATTTAAAAGTGGAATACCTCTCTGAATTTGTTGTTAAAATATCTATCTAGCTGCATTATTGGTTTATTTTCGAATTTTTGGTCAATATTTTGTAATTTTTTATGACCCCCGACCTGTCAAAATTTGCAAAAAATGGGTTTGCAGAAAAGTGACCAGATCCCAGCACTGCTTAGCCCAAACTTTTGAAATTTTTACCCGATTTAAAAGTGGAATACCTCTCTGAATTTGTTATTAAAATATCTATCTAGCTGCATTATTGGTTTATTTTCGAATTTTTGGTCAATATTTTTTAATTTTTTATGACCCCCGACCTGTCAAAATTTGCAAAAAATGGGTTTGCAGAAAAGTGACCAGATCCCAGCACTGCTTAGCCCAAACTTTTGAAATTTTTACCCGACTTAAAAGTGGAATACCTCTCTGAATTTGTTGTTAAAATATCTATCTAGCTGCATTATTGGTTTATTTTCGAATTTTTTGGTCAATATTTTTTAATTTTTTGTGACCCCCGACCTGTCAAAATTTGCAAAAAAATGGGTTTGCAGAAAAGTGACCAGATCCCAGCACTGCTTATCCCAAAACTTTTGAAATTTTTACCCGATTTAAAAGTGGAATGCCTCTCTGAATTTGTTATTAAAATATCTATCTAGCTACATCATTGGTTTATTTTCGAATTTTTGGTCAATGTTTCGTCATTTTTTATGACCCCCCGACCTGTCAAAATTTGCAAAAAATGGGTTTGGAGAAAAGTGACCAGATCCCAGCACTGCTTAGCCCATAACTTTTGAAATTTTTACCCGATTTAAAAGTGGAATACCTCTCTGAATTTGTTGTTAAAATATCTATCTAGCTGCATTATTGGTTTATTTTCGAATTTTTGGTCAATATTTTGTAATTTTTTTATGACCCCCGACCTGTCAAAATTTGCAAAAAAATGGGTTTGCAGAAAAGTGACCAGATCCCAGCACTGCTTAGCCCAAACTTTTGAAATTTTTACCCGATTTAAAAGTGGAATGCCACTCTGAATTTGTTATTAAAATATCTATCTAGCTACATCATTGGTTTATTTTCGAATTTTTGGTCAATATTTTGTAGTTTTTTATGACCCCCGACCTGTCAAAATTTGCAAAAAATGGGTTTGCAGAAAAGTGACCAGATCCCAGCACTGCTTAGCCCAAACTTTTGAAATTTTTACCCGATTTAAAAGTGGAATACCTCTCTGAATTGTTGTTAAAATATCTATCTAGCTGCATTATTGGTTTATTTTCGAATTTTTGGTCAATATTTTGTAGTTTTTTATGACCCCCGACCTGTCAAAATTTGCAAAAAATGGGTTTGCATAAAAGTGACCAGATCCCAGCACTGCTTAGCCCAAACTTTTGAAATTTTTACCCGATTTAAAAGTGGAATACCTCTCTGAATTTGTTATTAAAATATCTATCTAGCTGCATTATTGGTTTATTTTCGAATTTTTGGTCAATATTTTGTAATTTTTTATGACCCCCGACCTGTCAAAATTTGCAAAAAATGGGTTTGCAGAAAAGTGACCAGATCCCAGCACTGCTTAGCCCAAACTTTTGAAATTTTTACCCGATTTAAAAGTGGAATGCCACTCTGAATTTGTTATTAAAATATCTATCTAGCTACATCATTGGTTTATTTTTCGAATTTTTGGTCAATATTTTGTAGTTTTTTATGACCCCCGACCTGTCAAAATTTGCAAAAAATGGGTTTGCAGAAAAGTGACCAGATCCCAGCACTGCTTAGCCCAAACTTTTGAAATTTTTACCCGATTTAAAAGTGGAATACCTCTCTGAATTGTTGTTAAAATATCTATCTAGCTGCATTATTGGTTTATTTTCGAATTTTTGGTCAATATTTTGTAGTTTTTTATGACCCCCGACCTGTCAAAATTTGCAAAAAATGGGTTTGCAGAAAAGTGACCAGATCCCAGCACTGCTTAGCCCAAACTTTTGAAATTTTTACCCGATTTAAAAGTGGAATACCTCTCTGAATTTGTTATTAAAATATCTATTTAGCTGCATTATTGGTTTATTTTCGAATTTTTGGTCAATATTTTTTAATTTTTTATGACCCCCGACCTGTCAAAATTTGCAAAAAACGGGTTTGCAGAAAAGTGACCAGATCCCAGCTGCTTAGCCCAAACTTTTGAAATTTTTACCCGATTTAAAAGTGGAATACCTCTCTGAATTTGTTGTTAAAATATCTATCTAGCTGCATTATTGGTTTATTTTCGAATTTTTGGTCAATATTTTGTAGTTTTTTATGACCCCCGACCTGTCAAAATTTGCAAAAAATGGGTTTGCAGAAAAGTGACCAGATCCCAGCACTGCTTAGCCCAAACTTTTGAAATTTTTACCCGATTTAAAAGTGGAATACCTCTCTGAATTTGTTGTTAAAATATCTATCTAGCTGCATTATTGGTTTATTTTCGAATTTTTGGTCAATATTTTTTAATTTTTTATGACCCCCGACCTGTCAAAATTTGCAAAAAAATGGGTTTGCAGAAAAGTGACCAGATCCCAGCACTGCTTATCCCAAAACTTTTGAAATTTTTACCCGATTTAAAAGTGGAATGCCTCTCTGAATTTGTTGTTAAAATATCTATCTAGCTGCATTATTGGTTTATTTTCGAATTTTTGGTCAATATTTTTTAATTTTTTATGACCCCCGACCTGTCAAAATTTGCAAAAAATGGGTTTGCAGAAAAGTGACCAGATCCCAGCACTGCTTAGCCCATAACTTTTGAAATTTTTACCCGATTTAAAAGTGGAATACCTCTCTGAATTTGTTGTTAAAATATCTATCTAGCTGCATTATTGGTTTATTTTCGAATTTTTTGGTCAATATTTTGTAATTTTTTATGACCCCCGACCTGTCAAAATTTGCAAAAAATGGGTTTGCAGAAAAGTGACCAGATCCCAGCACTGCTTAGCCCAAACTTTTGAAATTTTTACCCGACTTAAAAGTGGAATACCTCTCTGAATTTGTTGTTAAAATATCTATCTAGCTGCATTATTGGTTTATTTTCGAATTTTTGGTCAATATTTTTTAATTTTTTGTGACCCCCGACCTGTCAAAATTTGCAAAAAAATGGGTTTGCAGAAAAGTGACCAGATCCCAGCACTGCTTATCCCAAAACTTTTGAAATTTTTACCCGATTTAAAAGTGGAATGCCTCTCTGAATTTGTTATTAAAATATCTATCTAGCTACATCATTGGTTTATTTTCGAATTTTTGGTCAATGTTTCGTCATTTTTTATGACCCCCGACCTGTCAAAATTTGCAAAAAATGGGTTTGGAGAAAAGTGACCAGATCCCAGCACTGCTTAGCCCATAACTTTTGAAATTTTTACCCGATTTAAAAGTGGAATACCTCTCTGAATTTGTTGTTAAAATATCTATCTAGCTGCATTATTGGTTTATTTTCGAATTTTTGGTCAATATTTTGTAATTTTTTATGACCCCCGACCTGTCAAAATTTGCAAAAAATGGGTTTGCAGAAAAGTGACCAGATCCCAGCACTGCTTAGCCCAAACTTTTGAAATTTTTACCCGATTTAAAAGTGGAATGCCACTCTGAATTTGTTATTAAAATATCTATCTAGCTACATCATTGGTTTATTTTCGAATTTTTGGTCAATATTTTGTAGTTTTTTATGACCCCCGACCTGTCAAAATTTGCAAAAAATGGGTTTGCAGAAAAGTGACCAGATCCCAGCACTGCTTAGCCCAAACTTTTGAAATTTTTACCCGATTTAAAAGTGGAATACCTCTCTGAATTGTTGTTAAAATATCTATCTAGCTGCATTATTGGTTTATTTTCGAATTTTTGGTCAATATTTTGTAGTTTTTTATGACCCCCGACCTGTCAAAATTTGCAAAAAAATGGGTTTGCATAAAAGTGACCAGATCCCAGCACTGCTTAGCCCAAACTTTTGAAATTTTTACCCGATTTAAAAGTGGAATACCTCTCTGAATTTGTTATTAAAATATCTATCTAGCTGCATTATTGGTTTATTTTCGAATTTTTGGTCAATATTTTGTAATTTTTTATGACCCCCGACCTGTCAAAATTTGCAAAAAATGGGTTTGCAGAAAAGTGACCAGATCCCAGCACTGCTTAGCCCAAACTTTTGAAATTTTTACCCGATTTAAAAGTGGAATGCCACTCTGAATTTGTTATTAAAATATCTATCTAGCTACATCATTGGTTTATTTTCGAATTTTTGGTCAATATTTTGTAGTTTTTTATGACCCCCGACCTGTCAAAATTTGCAAAAAATGGGTTTGCAGAAAAGTGACCAGATCCCAGCACTGCTTAGCCCAAACTTTTGAAATTTTTACCCGATTTAAAAGTGGAATACCTCTCTGAATTGTTGTTAAAATATCTATCTAGCTGCATTATTGGTTTATTTTCGAATTTTTGGTCAATATTTTGTAGTTTTTTATGACCCCCGACCTGTCAAAATTTGCAAAAAATGGGTTTGCAGAAAAGTGACCAGATCCCAGCACTGCTTAGCCCAAACTTTTGAAATTTTTACCCGATTTAAAAGTGGAATACCTCTCTGAATTTGTTATTAAAATATCTATTTAGCTGCATTATTGGTTTATTTTCGAATTTTTGGTCAATATTTTTTAATTTTTTATGACCCCCGACCTGTCAAAATTTGCAAAAAACGGGTTTGCAGAAAAGTGACCAGATCCCAGCTGCTTAGCCCAAACTTTTGAAATTTTTACCCGATTTAAAAGTGGAATACCTCTCTGAATTTGTTGTTAAAATATCTATCTAGCTGCATTATTGGTTTATTTTCGAATTTTTGGTCAATATTTTGTAGTTTTTTATGACCCCCGACCTGTCAAAATTTGCAAAAAATGGGTTTGCAGAAAAGTGACCAGATCCCAGCACTGCTTATCCCAAAACTTTTGAAATTTTTACCCGATTTAAAAGTGGAATGCCTCTCTGAATTTGTTATTAAAATATCTATCTAGCTACATCATTGGTTTATTTTCGAATTTTTGGTCAATGTTTCGTCATTTTTTATGACCCCCGACCTGTCAAAATTTGCAAAAAATGGGTTTGCAGAAAAGTGACCAGATCCCAGCACTGCTTAGCCCATAACTTTTGAAATTTTTACCCGATTTAAAAGTGGAATACCTCTCTGAATTTGTTGTTAAAATATCTATCTAGCTGCATTATTGGTTTATTTTCGAATTTTTGGTCAATATTTTGTAATTTTTTATGACCCCCGACCTGTCAAAATTTGCAAAAAATGGGTTTGCAGAAAAGTGACCAGATCCCAGCACTGCTTAGCCCAAACTTTTGAAATTTTTACCCGATTTAAAAGTGGAATGCCACTCTGAATTTGTTATTAAAATATCTATCTAGCTACATCATTGGTTTATTTTCGAATTTTTGGTCAATATTTTGTAGTTTTTTATGACCCCCGACCTGTCAAAATTTGCAAAAAATGGGTTTGCAGAAAAGTGACCAGATCCCAGCACTGCTTAGCCCAAACTTTTGAAATTTTTACCCGATTTAAAAGTGGAATACCTCTCTGAATTGTTGTTAAAATATCTATCTAGCTGCATTATTGGTTTATTTTCGAATTTTTGGTCAATATTTTGTAGTTTTTTATGACCCCCGACCTGTCAAAATTTGCAAAAAATGGGTTTGCATAAAAGTGACCAGATCCCAGCACTGCTTAGCCCAAACTTTTGAAATTTTTACCCGATTTAAAAGTGGAATACCTCTCTGAATTTGTTATTAAAATATCTATCTAGCTGCATTATTGGTTTATTTTCGAATTTTTGGTCAATATTTTGTAATTTTTTATGACCCCCGACCTGTCAAAATTTGCAAAAAATGGGTTTGCAGAAAAGTGACCAGATCCCAGCACTGCTTAGCCCAAACTTTTGAAATTTTTACCCGATTTAAAAGTGGAATGCCACTCTGAATTTGTTATTAAAATATCTATCTAGCTACATCATTGGTTTATTTTCGAATTTTTGGTCAATATTTTGTAGTTTTTTATGACCCCCGACCTGTCAAAATTTGCAAAAAATGGGTTTGCAGAAAAGTGACCAGATCCCAGCACTGCTTAGCCCAAACTTTTGAAATTTTTACCCGATTTAAAAGTGGAATACCTCTCTGAATTTGTTATTCGAATATCTATCTAGCTGCATTATTGGTTTATTTTCGAATTTTTGGTCAATATTTTGTAGTTTTTTATGACCCCCGACCTGTCAAAATTTGCAAAAAATGGGTTTGCAGAAAAGTGACCAGATCCCAGCACTGCTTAGCCCAAACTTTTGAAATTTTTACCCGATTTAAAAGTGGAATACCTCTCTGAATTTGTTATTAAAATATCTATTTAGCTGCATTATTGGTTTATTTTCGAATTTTTGGTCAATATTTTGTAATTTTTTATGACCCCCGACCTGTCAAAATTTGCAAAAAATGGGTTTGCAGAAAAGTGACCAGATCCCAGCACTGCTTAGCCCAAACTTTTGAAATTTTTACCCGATTTAAAAGTAGAATACCTCTCTGAATTTGTTGTTAAAATATCTATCTAGCTGCATTATTGGTTTATTTTCGAATTTTTGGTCAATATTTTGTAGTTTTTTATGACCCCCGACCTGTCAAAATTTGCAAAAAATGGGTTTGCAGAAAAGTGACCAGATCCCAGCACTGCTTAGCCCAAACTTTTGAAATTTTTACCCGATTTAAAAGTGGAATGCCACTCTGAATTTGTTATTAAAATATCTATCTAGCTACATCATTGGTTTATTTTCGAATTTTTGGTCAATGTTTCGTCATTTTTTATGACCCCCGACCTGTCAAAATTTGCAAAAAAAATGGGTTTGCAGAAAAGTGACCAGATCCCAGCACTGCTTAGCCCATAACTTTTGAAATTTTTACCCGATTTAAAAGTGGAATACCTCTCTGAATTTGTTATTCGAATATCTATCTAGCTGCATTATTGGTTTATTTTCGAATTTTTGGTCAATATTTTGTAGTTTTTTATGACCCCCGACCTGTCAAAATTTGCAAAAAATGGGTTTGCAGAAAAGTGACCAGATCCCAGCACTGCTTAGCCCAAACTTTTGAAATTTTTACCCGATTTAAAAGTGGAATACCTCTCTGAATTTGTTATTAAAATATCTATTTAGCTGCATTATTGGTTTATTTTCGAATTTTTGGTCAATATTTTGTAATTTTTTATGACCCCCGACCTGTCAAAATTTGCAAAAAATGGGTTTGCAGAAAAGTGACCAGATCCCAGCACTGCTTAGCCCAAACTTTTGAAATTTTTACCCGATTTAAAAGTGGAATACCTCTCTGAATTTGTTGTTAAAATATCTATCTAGCTGCATTATTGGTTTATTTTCGAATTTTTGGTCAATATTTTTTAATTTTTTATGACCCCCGACCTGTCAAAATTTGCAAAAAAATGGGTTTGCAGAAAAGTGACCAGATCCCAGCACTGCTTAGCCCAAACTTTTGAAATTTTTACCCGATTTAAAAGTGGAATACCTCTCTGAATTTGTTGTTAAAATATCTATCTAGCTGCATTATTGGTTTATTTTCGAATTTTTGGTCAATATTTTTTAATTTTTTATGACCCCCGACCTGTCAAAATTTGCAAAAAAATGGGTTTGCAGAAAAGTGACCAGATCCCAGCACTGCTTAGCCCAAACTTTTGAAATTTTTACCCGATTTAAAAGTGGAATGCCACTCTGAATTTGTTATTAAAATATCTATCTAGCTACATCATTGGTTTATTTTCGAATTTTTGGTCAATATTTTGTAGTTTTTTATGACCCCCGACCTGTCAAAATTTGCAAAAAATGGGTTTGCAGAAAAGTGACCAGATCCCAGCACTGCTTAGCCCAAACTTTTGAAATTTTTACCCGATTTAAAAGTAGAATACCTCTCTGAATTTGTTGTTAAAATATCTATCTAGCTGCATTATTGGTTTATTTTCGAATTTTTGGTCAATATTTTGTAGTTTTTTATGACCCCCGACCTGTCAAAATTTGCAAAAAATGGGTTTGCAGAAAAGTGACCAGATCCCAGCACTGCTTAGCCCAAACTTTTGAAATTTTTACCCGATTTAAAAGTGGAATGCCACTCTGAATTTGTTATTAAAATATCTATCTAGCTACATCATTGGTTTATTTTCGAATTTTTGGTCAATGTTTCGTCATTTTTTATGACCCCCGACCTGTCAAAATTTGCAAAAAAAATGGGTTTGCAGAAAAGTGACCAGATCCCAGCACTGCTTAGCCCATAACTTTTGAAATTTTTACCCGATTTAAAAGTGGAATACCTCTCTGAATTTGTTATTCGAATATCTATCTAGCTGCATTATTGGTTTATTTTCGAATTTTTGGTCAATATTTTGTAATTTTTTATGACCCCCGACCTGTCAAAATTTGCAAAAAAATGGGTTTGCAGAAAAGTGACCAGATCCCAGCACTGCTTAGCCCAAACTTTTGAAATTTTTACCCGATTTAAAAGTGGAATACCTCTCTGAATTTGTTGTTAAAATATCTATCTAGCTGCATTATTGGTTTATTTTCGAATTTTTGGTCAATATTTTTTAATTTTTTATGACCCCCGACCTGTCAAAATTTGCAAAAAAATGGGTTTGCAGAAAAGTGACCAGATCCCAGCACTGCTTAGCCCAAACTTTTGAAATTTTTACCCGATTTAAAAGTGGAATACCTCTCTGAATTTGTTGTTAAAATATCTATCTAGCTGCATTATTGGTTTATTTTCGAATTTTTGGTCAATATTTTTTAATTTTTTATGACCCCCGACCTGTCAAAATTTGCAAAAAAATGGGTTTGCAGAAAAGTGACCAGATCCCAGCACTGCTTATCCCAAAACTTTTGAAATTTTTACCCGATTTAAAAGTGGAATGCCTCTCTGAATTTGTTGTTAAAATATCTATCTAGCTGCATTATTGGTTTATTTTCGAATTTTTGGTCAATGTTTCGTCATTTTTTATGACCCCCGACCTGTCAAAATTTGCAAAAAAATGGGTTTGCAGAAAAGTGACCAGATCCCAGCACTGCTTAGCCCATAACTTTTGAAATTTTTACCCGATTTAAAAGTGGAATACCTCTCTGAATTTGTTATTCGAATATCTATCTAGCTGCATTATTGGTTTATTTTCGAATTTTTGGTCAATATTTTGTAGTTTTTTATGACCCCCGACCTGTCAAAATTTGCAAAAAATGGGTTTGCAGAAAAGTGACCAGATCCCAGCACTGCTTAGCCCAAACTTTTGAAATTTTTACCCGATTTAAAAGTGGAATACCTCTCTGAATTTGTTATTAAAATATCTATTTAGCTGCATTATTGGTTTATTTTCGAATTTTTGGTCAATATTTTGTAATTTTTTATGACCCCCGACCTGTCAAAATTTGCAAAAAATGGATTTGCAGAAAAGTGACCAGATCCCAGCACTGCTTAGCCCAAACTTTTGAAATTTTTACCCGATTTAAAAGTGGAATACCTCTCTGAATTTGTTGTTTAAATATCTATCTAGCTGCATTATTGGTTTATTTTCGAATTTTTGGTCAATATTTTGTAGTTTTTTATGACCCCCGACCTGTCAAAATTTGCAAAAAATGGGTTTGCAGAAAAGTGACCAGATCCCAGCACTGCTTAGCCCAAACTTTTGAAATTTTTACCCGATTTAAAAGTGGAATACCTCTCTGAATTTGTTGTTAAAATATCTATCTAGCTGCATTATTGGTTTATTTTCGAATTTTTGGTCAATATTTTGTAATTTTTTATGACCCCCGACCTGTCAAAATTTGCAAAAAAATGGGTTTGCAGAAAAGTGACCAGATCCCAGCACTGCTTATCCCATAACTTTTGAAATTTTTACCCGATTTAAAAGTGGAATGCATCTCTGAATTTGTTATTAAAATATCTATCTAGCTACATCATTGGTTTATTTTTCGAATTTTTGGTCAATGTTTCGTCATTTTTTATGACCCCCGACCTGTCAAAATTTGCAAAAAAAATGGGTTTGCAGAAAAGTGACCAGAACCCAGCACTGCTTAGCCCATAACTTTTGAAATTTTTACCCGATTTAAAAGTGGAATACCTCTCTGAATTTGTTATTAAAATATCTATCTAGCTGCATTATTTGTTTATTTTCGAATTTTTGGTCAATATTTTGTAATTTTTTATGACCCCCGACCTGTCAAAATTTGCATAAAATGGGTTTGCAGAAAAGTGACCAGATCCCAGCACTGCTAAGCCCAAACTTTTGAAATTTTTACCCGATTTAAAAGTGGAATACCTCTCTGAATTTGCTATTAAAATATCTATCTAGCTGCATTATTGGTTTATTTTCGAATTTTTGGTCAATATTTTTTAATTTTTTATGACCCCCGACCTGTCAAAATTTGCAAAAAATGGGTTTGCAGAAAAGTGACCAGATCCCAGCGCTGCTTAGCCCAAACTTTTGAAATTTTTACCCGATTTAAAAGTGGAATACCTCTGAATTTGTTATTCGAATATCTATCTAGCTGCATTATTGGTTTATTTTCGAATTTTTGGTCAATATTTTGTAGTTTTTTATGACCCCCGACCTGTCAAAATTTGCAAAAAATGGGTTTGCAGAAAAGTGACCAGATCCCAGCACTGCTTAGCCCAAACTTTTGAAATTTTTACCCGATTTAAAAGTGGAATACCTCTCTGAATTTGTTATTCGAATATCTATCTAGCTGCATTATTGGTTTATTTTCGAATTTTTGGTCAATATTTTGTAGTTTTTTATGACCCCCGACCTGTCAAAATTTGCAAAAAATGGGTTTGCAGAAAAGTGACCAGATCCCAGCACTGCTTAGCCCAAACTTTTGAAATTTTTACCCGATTTAAAAGTGGAATACCTCTCTGAATTTGCTATTAAAATATCTATCTAGCTGCATTATTGGTTTATTTTCGAATTTTTGGTCAATATTTTTTAATTTTTTATGACCCCCGACCTGTCAAAATTTGCAAAAAATGGGTTTGCAGAAAAGTGACAAGATCCCAGCACTGCTTAGCCCAAACCTTTTGAAATTTTTACCCGATTTAAAAGTGGAATACCTCTCTGAATTTGTTATTCGAATATCTATCTAGCTGCATTATTGGTTTATTTTCCAATTTTTGGTCAATATTTTGTAGTTTTTTATGACCCCCGACCTGTCAAAATTTGCAAAAAATGGGTTTGCAGAAAAGTGACCAGATCCCAGCACTGCTTAGCCCAAACTTTTGAAATTTTTACCCGATTTAAAAGTGGAATACCTCTCTGAATTTGTTATTAAAATATCTTTCTAGCTGCATTATTGGTTTATTTTCGAATTTTTGGTCAATGTTTCGTCATTTTTTATGACACCCGACCTGTCAAAATTTGCAAAAAATGGGTTTGCAGAAAAGTGACCAGATCCCAGCACTGCTTAGCCCAAACTTTTGAAATTTTTACCCGATTTAAAAGTGGAATACCTCTCTGAATTTGTTATTCGAATATCTATCTAGCTGCATTATTGGTTTATTTTCGAATTTTTGGTCAATATTTTGTAGTTTTTTATGACCCCCGACCTGTCAAAATTTGCAAAAAATGGGTTTGCAGAAAAGTGACCAGATCCCAGCACTGCTTAGCCCAAACTTTTGAAATTTTTACCCGATTTAAAAGTGGAATACCTCTCTGAATTTGTTATTAAAATATCTATTTAGCTGCATTATTGGTTTATTTTCGAATTTTTGGTCAATATTTTGTAATTTTTTATGACCCCCGACCTGTCAAAATTTGCAAAAAATGGGTTTGCAGAAAAGTGACCAGATCCCAGCACTGCTTAGCCCAAACTTTTGAAATTTTTACCCGATTTAAAAGTGGAATACCTCTCTGAATTTGTTGTTAAAATATCTATCTAGCTGCATTATTGGTTTATTTTCGAATTTTTGGTCAATATTTTGTAATTTTTTATGACCCCCGACCTGTCAAAATTTGCAAAAAAATGGGTTTGCAGAAAAGTGACCAGATCCCAGCACTGCTTAGCCCATAACTTTTGAAATTTTAACCCGATTTAAAAGTGGAATGCCTCTCTGAATTTGTTGTTAAAATATCTATCTAGCTACATCATTGGTTTATTTTCGAATTTTTGGTCAATGTTTCGTCATTTTTTATGACCCCCGACCTGTCAAAATTTGCAAAAAATGGGTTTGCAGAAAAGTGACCAGATCCCAGCACTGCTTAGCCCATAACTTTTGAAATTTTTACCCGATTTAAAAGTGGAATACCTCTCTGAATTTGTTATTCGAATATCTATCTAGCTGCATTATTGGTTTATTTTCGAATTTTTGGTCAATATTTTGTAATTTTTTATGACCCCCGACCTGTCAAAATTTGCAAAAAATGGGTTTGCAGAAAAGTGACCAGATCCCAGCACTGCTTAGCCCAAACTTTTGAAATTTTTACCCGATTTAAAAGTGGAATACCTCTCTGAATTTGTTGTTAAAATATCTATCTAGCTGCATTATTGGTTTATTTTCGAATTTTTGGTCAATATTTTGTAATTTTTTATGACCCCCGACCTGTCAAAATTTGCAAAAAAATGGGTTTGCAGAAAAGTGACCAGATCCCAGCACTGCTTAGCCCATAACTTTTGAAATTTTAACCCGATTTAAAAGTGGAATGCCTCTCTGAATTTGTTGTTAAAATATCTATCTAGCTACATCATTGGTTTATTTTCGAATTTTTGGTCAATGTTTCGTCATTTTTTATGACCCCCGACCTGTCAAAATTTGCAAAAAATGGGTTTGCAGAAAAGTGACCAGATCCCAGCACTGCTTAGCCCATAACTTTTGAAATTTTTACCCGATTTAAAAGTGGAATACCTCTCTGAATTTGTTATTCGAATATCTATCTAGCTGCATTATTGGTTTATTTTCGAATTTTTGGTCAATATTTTGTAATTTTTTATGACCCCCGACCTGTCAAAATTTGCAAAAAATGGGTTTGCAGAAAAGTGACCAGATCCCAGCACTGCTAAGCCCAAACTTTTGAAATTTTTACCCGATTTAAAAGTGGAATACCTCTCTGAATTTGTTATTAAAATATTTATCTAGCTGCATTATTGGTTTATTTTCGAATTTTTGGTCAATATTTTGTAATTTTTTATGACCCCCGACCTGTCAAAATTTGCAAAAAAATGGGTTTGCAGAAAAGTGACCAGAACCCAGCACTGCTTAGCCCATAACTTTTGAAATTTTTACCCGATTTAAAAGTGGAATACCTCTCTGAATTTGTTATTAAAATATCTATCTAGCTGCATTATTGGTTTATTTTCGAATTTTTTGGTCAATATTTTGTAGTTTTTTATGACCCCCGACTTGTTAAAATTTGCAAAAAATGGGTTTGCAGAAAAGTGACCAGATCCCAGCACTGCTTATCCCAAACCTTTTGAAATTTTTACCCGATTTAAAAGTGAAATACCTCTCTGAATTTGCTATTAAAATATCTATCTAGCTGCATTATTGGTTTATTTTCGAATTTTTTGGTCAATATTTTGTAATTTTTTATGACCCCCGACCTGTCAAAATTTGCAAAAAATGGGTTTGCAGAAAAGTGACCAGATCCCAGCACTGCTTAGCCCAAACTTTTGAAATTTTTACCCGATTTAAAAGTGGAATACCTCTCTGAATTTGTTATTCGAATATCTATCTAGCTGCATTATTGGTTTATTTTCGAATTTTTGGTCAATATTTTGTAGTTTTTTATGACCCCCGACCTGTCAAAATTTGCAAAAATGGGTTTGCAGAAAAGTGACCAGATCCCAGCACTGCTTAGCCCAAACTTTTGAAATTTTTACCCGATTTAAAAGTGGAATACCTCTCTGAATTTGTTATTAAAATATCTATTTAGCTGCATTATTGGTTTATTTTCGAATTTTTGGTCAATATTTTGTAATTTTTTATGACCCCCGACCTGTCAAAATTTGCAAAAAATGGGTTTGCAGAAAAGTGACCAGATCCCAGCACTGCTTAGCCCAAACTTTTGAAATTTTTACCCGATTTAAAAGTGGAATACCTCTCTGAATTTGTTGTTAAAATATCTATCTAGCTGCATTATTGGTTTATTTTCGAATTTTTTGGTCAATATTTTGTAATTTTTTATGACCCCCGACCTGTCAAAATTTGCAAAAAAATGGGTTTGCAGAAAAGTGACCAGATCCCAGCACTGCTTAGCCCATAACTTTTGAAATTTTAACCCGATTTAAAAGTGGAATGCCTCTCTGAATTTGTTGTTAAAATATCTATCTAGCTACATCATTGGTTTATTTTCGAATTTTTGGTCAATGTTTCGTCATTTTTTATGACCCCCGACCTGTCAAAATTTGCAAAAAATGGGTTTGCAGAAAAGTGACCAGATCCCAGCACTGCTTAGCCCATAACTTTTGAAATTTTTACCCGATTTAAAAGTGGAATACCTCTCTGAATTTGTTATTCGAATATCTATCTAGCTGCATTATTGGTTTATTTTCGAATTTTTGGTCAATATTTTGTAATTTTTTATGACCCCCGACCTGTCAAAATTTGCAAAAAATGGGTTTGCAGAAAAGTGACCAGATCCCAGCACTGCTAAGCCCAAACTTTTGAAATTTTTACCCGATTTAAAAGTGGAATACCTCTCTGAATTTGTTATTAAAATATCTATCTAGCTGCATTATTGGTTTATTTTCGAATTTTTTGGTCAATATTTTGTAATTTTTTATGACCCCCGACCTGTCAAAATTTGCAAAAAAATGGGTTTGCAGAAAAGTGACCAGAACCCAGCACTGCTTAGCCCATAACTTTTGAAATTTTTACCCGATTTAAAAGTGGAATACCTCTCTGAATTTGTTATTAAAATATCTATCTAGCTGCATTATTGGTTTATTTTCGAATTTTTGGTCT